>NW_007726640.1:261818-282069 GCF_000696425.1 Galeopterus variegatus | reverse complement strand
TGAATTTAAATTCATTACAAGATTTGTTTTGTTTTCTTTGGAACTTAAATCTTATCCGATTAAGTAAACTGAAAAGGGAAAAATAAATCTTTGGTGGTAGTCCCCCGATCTGCTAGCCGGTGGGTTGGTATTTCCATCTAGAGTCACTCCCAGGTCACCGGCACTGTGCTGGGGTCTATTAAGTACCTCCTGACTTTGCCACAGAAGCCAGCAGAAAGGCATCTTGGCTAGGAGGTTAAGACCTTGTTAAACAATGTAAAAGTGTACAATTTTAAACCATTCCTTTGTTGCATATTTTATTGCTCCATAAAATACAAGATGTCTAATCAATGAGAAAAGAGAGACGTAAAGAGGACAGAGAGAACAACTATGAGGCTGGCTCAAAAGACAAACTCCAAAACACTCCTAATAATACCATGACCCTTAAAAGGATGTGTTCCCAGAGAGTGTTTTAATAAGCAAGAGAAAGAGGTGGTTTGCAGCCAGTAAACCTGTCCAGACCTAAGGAATAGCTCATTGAGCAGAAGCAGCTCGGGGTATCTGAGTAGTCATCACTGAAGAAATGGTGGTTTTCTCTCCATGATATGAGTATTGTGACTCAAAACTTGTGTTTTTGTTTTCACTCATTTAAAGTATTTTCTAATTTTCCTCGTTAATTATTTTACCCATTTGTTACTTAGGAGTGTGTTGTTTAATTTCCACATATTTATAAATTTTCCAAATATCCATCTGTTACTGATTTCTAATTTTATTCCATTGTGGTCAGAGAAAATACTTTATATGATTTCAATCCTTTTAAATTTGTTGAGACTTGTTTTATGGTCTAACATATGGTCTATTTTGAAGACTATTCCATGAGCCACTTGAGAAGTAAGTGTATTCTGCTGTTGTTAGGTGGAGTGGTCTATAGATGTTTGTTAGAAATAGTTGGTTTATTGTGTTGTTCAAGTCTTCCATTTCCTTGGTGATCTTCTGTCTAGTTGTTCTATTCATTATTGAAAGTGTAGTATTGAGGGCCGGCCCGTGGCTCACTCGGGAGAGTGCGGTGCTGATAACACCAAGGCCACGGGTTCGGATCCTATATAGCTAACACTAGTTAGCTCACTTGGGAGACTGTGGTGCTGACACCACCAAGGCAAGGGTTGAGATCCCCTTACTGGTCATCTTTATAAAAAATAATAATAATTAAAAAAAAAGAAAGTGTAGTATTGACGTCTCCAGCTATTGAACGATCTATTTCTCCCTTCAAATCTGTCCTTTTTTCTCTTCAACACTATTTTGGGGCTCAGTCACTAAGTGCATGTATGCTTACAATTGTTATATATTCTTGATGGATTGGCTCTTTTATTACAAAAAGTCTTTCTTTGTCTCTAGTGACAATTTTTGTCTTAAAGTCTATTTTGTCTGATATTAGCATAGTCACTTCAGCTCTCTTTTGTTTACTTTTTGCATGGTATAACTTTTTCCATCCTTTTACTTTCAACATATTTGTGTCTGACAATCTAAAATGAGACCCTTGTAGATAGAATATAGTTGGATCATGTTGTTGTATCCATTCTGCCAGTCTCTGACTTTTAATTGGAGAGTAATACACTTAAATTTAATGTAATCACTGACAATGTAGGATTTACACTGCCATTTTGCTATTTGTTTTCAGTGTCTTAAGTCTTTTTGTTTCTCAGTCCCTCCATTATTGTCTTCTTTTGTATTAAATATATATTTTCTAGTGTCCCATTTTCTTTCCTTTGTCATTTATTTCACTATATATTTTTGAGTTATTTTCTTAGTGTTTGCCCTGGAGAGTACTATTAACACCTCAATTTAGGACAATCTAGTTTGGATTAATACCAACTTAATTTCAATACAATACAAAAACTTTGCTCCTATATATCTCCATTCCTCCCCCACTTAAGCTGTAATTGTCACAAATTACATCTTCATGCATTGTGTGCCCACAAACATAGATTTATAATTATCACTTTATGCAGTTGTCTTTTAAATCAGATAATAAACACGAGTTACAAACCAAAAATACCCTTATACCATCTTTTATATTTAGTTATGTAGCAACCTTTATTGATGTTCTTTATTTTCTCACATAGGTCTGAATTACTGTCTAGTGCCCTTTTATTTTGGCCCGAAGGATTCTCTTTAGTATTTCTCATAGGGCAGGTCTCCTAGTGACAGATCTCTCGGTTTTTGTTTACCTGGGAATGTATTAATTTCTCCTTCATTTTTGAAAGATAGTTTTGGCAGATACAGAGTTCCTCGTTGACAGCTTTTTTTCTTTAGAACCTTGAATACTATGTCATCCTACCACCTTTTGAGCCCCAAGGTTTCTGATGAGAATCAGCTATTTATCTTATTGAGCATTCCTTGTATGTGAAAGTTGCTTCTCTCTGCTTTCAAAATTTTCTTTGTCTTTGTCTTTCTACTGTTCAATTAGGATTTATCTAGGTGTGGATCTCTTTGAATTTGTCTCCTCTGGAGTTCACTGAGCTTCTTCAATGTGTAGATTAGTGTTTTCTATGAAATTTTGTAAGTTTTGAGCCATTGTTTCTTCAAATATTACTTCTTCCCTTTTCTCTTTCTCCTCTCCTTCCAGGATTCCATTGTGCCCACGTTGGTATGCCTGACAGCACCCCACAGTCTCTGAGGCTCTGCTTATTTTCTCTTCACCTTTTTTTTCTCTTCCTCAGACTGAATAATCTCAACTGACCTATTTTCATGTTTATTGATTCTTTCTTTGCCTGCTCAAATCTGCTCTAGTGAATTTTTTATTTCCATTATTATACTTTTCAACACCAGAATTTCTCCTTGATTCCTTTTAATAATTTCTATCTTGTTATCAATATTCTCTACTTAGTGAGACATTGCTCTCATTCTTTCCTTTAGTTCTTTATATCTGGTTTTCTTGAGCTCTTTGGACTTAGTAAACAAAGTATTTAGACACAAAAATAAACTTGAAATGTATTATAGATCTAAGTGCAAAAGCTAAACCTATAAAGCTTTCTGAGGAAAACACATAGAAGAAAAATCTTTGCAACCTTGGGGTAGACAGAGATTTTGTGATCTCACAATAAGTATTTGTTTACTAAGTCCAATGACTGGGCTTCTTCAGGGACGGTTTCTGTTGTCCCCTCCTACCCACCCCCACCCAATGTGTAGGGCATACATTTTGTTTCTTTGCATGTATCACAATTTTTTTGCTGGAAACTGGAATTATTATTATTATTATTATTATTATTATTTTGCTGTAGTGTTCTACTTCCTGAGAACTTAACTCATTTTATTTTTATTTATTTATTTTTAATTGGAACAAAGATGATTGTACATATCTTTTGGGTACAGCATAGTTGATTGTACATATCTGTATATCAATACCTACATGCAATATGTGAGGTTCCAATCAGGATAATTAGTATATTCAACATAACACAATGTAATCAATTTTTGCGGCCTTTTACCAATTCCTCCTTTACCTCCCTTCCCATCTCCACCTCTGGTAACCTTGGTTCTGTTCTCTTCTTCTGAAAGTTCAGCATATTAGTATGATTACTTTTTTAAAAAAAATTGGGCCGACCCCGTGACTCACTCGGGAGAGTGCGGCACTCCTGCCGCGGGTTCGGATCCCATATAGGGATGGCTGGTGCGCTCACTGGCTGAGCGTGGTGCAGACGACACCAAGCCAAGGGTTACAATCCCCTTACCGGTCACATTAAAAAAAAATAAATAAATAAATAAAATAATATTTGTTTATTTATTTATTTATTTTAGCTACCACTTATAAGTGAAGATGTGCAGTATTTCTCTTTCTGTTTCTGGCTTATTTCACTTAACATGATTTTCTCTAAGTTCATCCATGTTACTGCAGATGGCAGTATTTCATTCTTTTTTATGGCAGAGTAGTATTCCATTGTGTAAATACACCACATTTTCCTTATCCAGTCATCCAGTAATGGACATTTAGATTGGATCCAACTCTAGGCTATTGTAAATAGAGATGCGATAAACATGGGAGTACAGATATCCCTTTGACATGATGATTTCCATTCCTTTTGGTATATACCCAGCAGTGGAATTGCTAGATCACAAGACAGTTCTATCTGTAGTTGTTTGAGGAAACTCCATACCATTTTCCATAATGGCTGCACCAACTTACAGTTCCACCAACAGTGTAGGAGGGTTCCCTTTTCTCTGCATCCTTGCCAACATTTCTTATTTTCTGTCTTTTTGATAATAGCCAGTCTAACTGGGGTGAGATGATATCTCAGTGTGATTTTGATTTGCATTTTCCTGATGCCTAGTGATGTTCACCACTTTTTCATGTGTCTGTTGGCCATTTGTATATCTTCCCTTGAGAAATGCTTATTTGGCTCCTTTGCCCATTTTTAATCAGGTTATTTGTTTTTTTACTGTTACATTGTGTGAGTTCCTTATATATTCTGTGTATTAATCCTTTATTGGATGCATAGTTCGCAAATATTTTCTCCCACTCTGTAAGTTGTCTTTTTACTCTGTTGTTTCTTTTGCTGTGCAGAAACTTTTTCGTTTGATATAATCCCATTTGTTTATTTTTCCTTTTGTTGCCTGTTTTTTGGGGGTTGTATTCGTAAAGACTTTGCCCAGTCCTACTTCCTGAAGTGTTTCCCCCATGTTTTCTTTTAGTAGTTTTATACTTTCAGGTCTTATATTTAAGTCTTTTATCCCTTTTGACTTGATTTTGGTATAGGATGAGAGGTATGAGTCTAGTTTCATTCTTCCACATATAGATGTCCAGTCTTCCCAGCACCATTTATGGAAGAGATGGTCTTTCCCCAATGCATGTTCTTTGTGCCTTTGTCAAAGATCAGTTGGCTGTAAATATGTGGGTTGATTTCCGAGTTCTCTATTCTGTTCCATTGGTCTGAGTGTCTGCTTTTATACCAGTACCATGTTGTTTTGATTACTATAGCTTTGTGGTATAATTTGAAGTCAGGTAGTGTTATGTCTCCAGCTTTTTTATTTATTTACTTATTTATTGCTCAGGATTGCTTTGGCTATTTGGGGTCTTTTGTTGTTCCATATGAATGTTAGGATTTTTTTTTCTATTTCTGTGAAGAATGTCATTGGTATTTTCACAGGTATTGTGTTGAATTTGTAGATGACTTTGGGTAGTATGGACAGTTTCACAATGTTAATTCTTCCAGTCCAAGAGCATGGAATGTCTTTCAATCTTTTTATGTCCTCTTTGATTTCTTTTTTTTTTGTCTTTTTTCGTGACCGGCAATGGATCGCAACCCTCAGTGCCACGCCCGTACCGGACCGGGACCGGCAACGGGATCGCAACCCTCGGTGTTGCCCCCGCTCCTCGCTCAGCCAGTGAGCGGCCGGTCTGCATGTGGGATCCGAACCCTCGGCGGGAGCACCGCCGCGCTTCCCAAGCAGCGCACTGTAGCAGTGCGCCACCGGGCCGGCCCCGTCCTCTTTAATTTCTTTCAGCAGTAATTAGTAGTTCTTGTTGTAGAGATCTTTTACCTCCTCAGCTAAATTGAGAACTAGGTATTTCATTTTTTTGGTGACTATTGTAAACAGGATAGCTTTCTTGATTTCTTTTTCTGCTAGTTTGTTTTTGGAATATAAACATGCTACTGATTTTTGTGTGTTGATTTTGTATCCTGCAACTTTACTGAAATCATTTATCAACTCTAAGAGGTTTTTGTGGTATCTTTGGGCTTTTCTACATATAAGATCATGTCATCTGGAAACAGGGACAGTTTGACTTCATCTTTTCCAATCTGGATGCCCTTGATTTCCTTCTCTTGCCTGATTGCTCTGGCTAGTACTTACAATACTACATTAAATAGGAGTGGTGAGAATGGGCATCCTTTTCTTGTTCTCATTCTTAAGGGAAAGTCTTGATACATTCTTGATACAAATCCTGGTTAGATATATGTATTATAAATATTTTTTGAAATTTTGTGGCTTACATTTTTATTTTCTTAACAGCACCTTTCAAAGAGAAAAAATATTAAATTTTGATAATATTCAATGTGTCCATTTTTTTCCTTTTATGGTTTGTGCTTTTTGTGAGATCACAAAATCTCTGTCTACCCCAAGGTTGCAAAGATTTTTCTCCTATGTGTTTTCCTCAGAAAGCTTTATAGGTTTAGCTTTTGCACTTAGATCTATAATACATTTCAAGTTTATCTGTGTGTCTTATTACAGTGTTTTATGATAATGTGTCCTCTGTATTTTTACATGTCCTATTCTCTAGTTCTCTATGGTTTATTTTGGCCATGGAGGAGAGTCATATTTTGCCATAAGGTATGGGCAGGAAGACAGGAAACAGTGCTCATGTTTTAGTATATATTAGGAAAATATTGTGTTTTTTCTGCACGTGAAAATAATTTTTTAAAAGAACTTTTAAATATTTATGTACTGGGCTGGCCCCGTGGCACACTTGGGAGAGTGCGGTGCTTGGGAGCGCAGCGGCGCTCCCGCCGCGGGTTCGGATCCTATATAGGGATGGCCGGTGCGCTCACTGGCTGAGCGTGGTGCGGGCGACACCAAGCCAAGGGTTGTGATCCCCTTACCGCTCACACACACACACACACACACACACACACACAATAAATAAATAAATAAATATTTATGTACTGAAGTGCTACCAAAATAGCTGCAGTTTGGGAAGACTCCATAGAGTCCATAGGAACAATTAGGGGAGCTTGTCAAAATCCAGTTTCTGGGCTAGTCCGTGGCTCACTTGGGAGAGTGTGGTGCTGACAACACCAAGTCAAGGGTTAAGATCCCCTTACCAGTCATCTTTAAAAAAAAGAAATTTCCAATTCCTGGGCATCGCCCTGACATATTCTAATTCAGTTGGCTGGGATTGGACCAGGAACATGCACTTTTAACAGGCAACTGAGGGGATTTTTGAGGTAGATATTATAAGGCCCATAGTTTTAGGAACATTGCTCCTTTGTCTACTGCTGCATAAGAAATTACCCCCAAAACTTAGCATCTTAAAAAAATATAAGCATTTATTATCTCACATAGCTTCTTTGGGTCAGGAGTCCAAGAGCAGCTTAGCTAGGAGATTCTAGCTCAGGAGCTCTCAGGAGGTTGTAGTCAGATGTTGGTTAGGGCTACAGTCTCATTTGAAGGCTTGACGGAGGCTGGAGGACCCACTTTCAAGATGGTGCACTCATATGACTGGTAAGTTTGTGATGGCTGTTGGCAGGAGGCCTCAGTTCTTTGCCACATGGACCTCTCCACAGGGCTGCCTAAGCATCTTTACAACATGGTGACTGGCTTCTCCCAGAGTGGGTATTCGAAGAAAGAGCAAAGTGGAAGCAACAATATATTTTATGACCTGGCCTTGGAATTTACATATCACATTCTCACAATAACCTTTTGGTTGCACATGTCAGCCTTATTCAATGTGGGCTGTGAATCTGGGACATGGGGAGTCACTGGGGAATAACTTGGAGGCTGGCTACCACACTCAGCTTCTCTTTCTTATTGTCTCACATGGTCAAAATTCTCAGAAAAGACAGTGGAGAAAGAACCCAGAGTGTCTGCCAGGTAATGGGGTGGCTGGTTCCAGTTTTTACCTCAATTTATCTTCTCTGGGCCTCTGTTTCTTCATCAGCCAAATTAGCTAGTCTCTGGTGGCCTCTTCAGTTTGGGACCTTCCAAATTAGAAAAGGAAACAATTGTGACTTATAATACCCTGTGATTCCTTAGGATCAAATTTTCGGGGAAGCAATGTGCTGAAGACTTACAGGACTTCTATTTGAACAGGAGGAGGTAACTTTGAAGTGAATGCCATTCTTAATGGGGGGTTGGCGGAAAAGGAATCCAGTCACTGTTTGACAACACATAAATTAACATCAATAGAGGGAAACAAGCACAATTAATCATATGCAAGTTCCTGAAAGCTTGTAGGGGCTTGCTGATTTAAGAAAATAAATATACGGGGCACTTTAAAAAGTTCGTGGGAAAATAGAATTAAAAGATAATACTGGGGCCGGCCCGGTGGCGCACTGGATAGTGCGCCGCTTGGGAAGCGCCGCAGCGCTCCCGCCGGAGGGTTCGGATCCCACATACGGACCAGTTCCCGCTCACTGGCTGAGCGAGGCGCGGGAGCAACGCCGAGGGTTGCGGTCCCGTTGCCGGTCCCTGGTCCGGTACAGGGGCGACACTGAGGGTTGCGATCCGTTGCCGGACACGGAAAAAAGACAAAAAAAAAAAAAAAAAAGATAATATGAATATTTCCATGAACTTTTTGAAGACCCCTTATATGTGAAGTATGAACTTATCAATTACATAAGTTAGGTAATGATTATTCCATTGTGAAGTATTTTTGTAAAGGATTTATCATAGCATTCCTTGATGATCTACCTAGAAAGTTTAACTATGAATTTACTGTTATGAGGATCTCAGGCAAGGAAAATGTAAAATCTGGGTTTTAGGATCGCTCTCTGCCAATTGGAGATTAACCAGAAAAAGAGAATTTGAGTTACAAAGCTTGCACCAACTCAGAACTTCTGCATAAAGAAAGACAAACTTGGGGCCGGTTGGTTAGCTCAGTTGGTTAGAGCATAGTGTTAGAACACCAAGGCAAGGATTTGGATCCCTGTACTGACCAGCTACCACAAAAATAAAAAATAAAAAAACAACGAAAGACAAATTTATATAGTCTTTTCTTAAAAATTGTTTTTCTAATTATGTAAAAAAAAAAAGATCATTATAGAAACTCATATAACATAGAAAAGCATTCAGAACAAAATAAAAATCACTACTAATTTCACCACAGAGAGATAACAGAGTTATCCTTCCAGTCATTTTCCTGTGACACTCATACATAGATATATTTTTACTTATTTGAGATCATATTTATCCTATTAGGTGGCCTGCCTTTTTCACTTTGCATAAATGTTGAATGAGCATTTTTGACTAGATGGAATGTCAGTTTTGATGCTGCGTTTCCCCTGTGTTTTTCAAGTTTTAAATTTTAAATTATTTTTTGAATAAATAATGCAAGCATATGTTATAAAATTCACAAAGGACAAAAGGATGTTCTTCCCTATCCTATGTCACACTGTTCCCTTACCAGAGGTAGTGTTCCCAGATTCTTGATTATTTTGAAACAATTGTGTATTCTCTCATGCAAATGATAGCATCCTTTCACCATTATTATGCACCTTACCATTTTCTCTGAACAATAAATCTTAGAATCTTCCTTGACGGCACACAAAAAGCTGGCTCATTATTTTTATAGCTACATAATACTCCACTGTGTGGGTATATCATAATTTTGCTGGATATTTAGATTGCTTCCAATATTTTACTATTAAAGACAATGCTGCAGAATGTTATACTCAGTGGTAAAATACTGAGAGCTTTTCCTTAAGGTCAGGAACCAGGCAAGGATGCCAATTTTTACAACTTCTATTGAGCATAATACTAGAAATCCTAGTTAAAGCAATTAAACAAGAAAAAGAAATAAAAGACAGTAAAATTTGAAATGAAAAAGTAAAATTACCTCTGTTCACAGATGATGTAATCTTATAAGCAGAAAACCCAAAAGATTCCACAAAAAAAATTTTAGCACTAATAAATGAGTTCAGCAAAGTAGCAGGATACCAAAGTCAATGCACAAAAAATCCATTGCATTTTTATACACTAACAATAAAAAATCTGAAAAGGAAATTACAAAAACAATTCCTTGTACAATAGCATCAAAAAGAATAAAACACTTAGGAATTAACTTAACCAAGGAGGTAAAAGACTTATACAATGAAAACTAGAAAACATTGCTAAAGAAATTACAGAAGACATAAATCAATGGAAACACATCCCATGCTCATGGATTGGAAGACATATATTGTTAAAATGTCAATACTACCCAAAGCAACCTACAGGTTCAATGCTATCCCTATCAAAATCCCAACATTTTTTGCACAAATAGAAAAATGCATCCTAAAATTCATGTGGAATCTCAAGGAACCCCAAATAGCCAAAACATTCTTTAAAAAGAAGAATAATTCTGAAGGGCTTACACTTCCTGATTTCACAACTTTCACAAAACTACAGTAATCAAAATAGTAAGGTACTAGCATAAAGATAGACATGTACACCAATGGAATAGAATAGAGAGCCCAGAAAATAAACCCTAACATATAAGATCAAATGATTTTTGACAGAGGTGCCAAAACCATTCAATTGGGAAAGGACAGTCTTTTCAACAAATGGTGCTGGGAAACTGCAGCATGTTGCATGCAAAAGAATGAAGTTGGACCCTTACCTAGCACAATATACAAAAATTAACTCAAAATGGATTGGAGACTAAATGTAAGATCTAAAATAATAAAACTTTTAGAAGAAAACAGATCAGAAGCTTCACAACATTGGATATGGCAATGATTTTTTGGATATAACATCAAAGGCACAGACAACAACAACAAAAAATTGTCAAATTGGACCTTATGAAAAATTTTAAATTTTGTGCATCAAAATATACTATCAATAGAGTAAAAAAAAAGCAACTCACAGAATGGGAGAACATATTGGCAAATCATATATCTCATAAAGAATTAACATCCAGAATATATAGACACACAATTGGATTCTAGATCTTTCTTGTGGCTTTGTCTAACAGTGGGGTTGCGATTTCTGAAGTCTTTCTTCTGAGAACTGGAGTAAGGGGTGGGGAGGCCAGAAGAGGGAGTGAACAAGGTATCCAGAGCTAGACTTCAACTCTTTGTACAGGTCACTCTCTCCTCTGAAGTCATGGAGAAGACCTTTGAACCACATTTGAGTTTGAAATTTAAAAATACACAGGATGGTAATTTAAATATTGAAATGAGATAGATCTCTGAAAGTAGCTGCCACATTCTGTTTTTAAAGGACCTACTCCTTGGCATGGAAAGGGGAGGTACAGTTTAATATCAATGGAGCAATTTGAAAAATTCCACTTCAAGTTTTATCCCAAGCAGTTGAGGCTCCTAATAAACCATTTACTTGAAACTAATCTCAGCAGCTGAAAGATCTCTAATGCTCTAACTGGTGACCATGTTATCTTTCAAGGCGCAACAAACACTTGATCTGCCTGATTGATGTCAGAGTGGGCCCTTTAGTTCCCTGCTGCAGCAGCATCATAATAAATAAGCAATACATCCTTATTTACAAGAACTTATATGAGACAATGACAGCCACACACCCCTATTGTTTAGAGAAGTAGTGAGAGCTAAGTGGCAGGAGAAATTCTTAACTTCATCAAATGTGTACACTACTGTTATCATTCATGCAGCTATCAGAAGAATTAAATGAGATAAGGCATGTAATATGCTCAAAAATATTTGTGAATTGATTGACTCTGGATACTCTATAAATGCCAATTATTTGAAATAGTCTGTACTGCAGAGCCCTGAGCAGATTTGCCAATGGGAGTGGCAAGGTGAATACCCAGCAAGCTAAAGAGGCAGTTCTCAAAGTGCAGTCTTCAGCCTCCTTAAGGGTACCCAACACCCTTTCAGGGGGTTACTAAGGTCAAAACTATTTCCATAATACTAAGACATGATTTGCCTTTCCCACTCTCATTCACTCATTTGTATGCTGGAATTTTCCAGAGCCTACACGATGTGTGATGAGTTCACGGCTCTGAGATCTACTAGAATGTATATTTTGTCTTAAAAATTTCTCAGTTTTGATCAGTGGTTTCTACGAGTTGGAGATGGGTGAAGGGGTTGACTAAAAAGGGACGGCGTAATTTGGGGGCAGTGGTAATTCTATATTTTGATCGTGGGGTGGTTACATGACTGCCTGCGTTTGTCAAAACTCATAGAACTGTACACTAAAAATGGATGAATTTTACTGTGTGAATTATAACTCAATTTTTTTTTTCCTTTTTGTCTTTTTTACTGACCAGTAACGGGATCGCAACCCTTGGTGTCGCGCCCACACCGGGGACCGGCAATGGGATCGCAACCCTTGGTGTTGCTCCTGCACTTTGCTCAGCCAGTGAGAGGGAACCGGTCTCCACATGGGATCCGAACCCTCGGCAGGAGCGCCACCGCGCTCCCAAGCGGCGCACTCTCCAGTGCTCCACCGGGCTGGCCCTATAACTCAATTTTTAAAAACAAAAATTATTTCTCAATTTTAATTTCTAACAGGACAAACACAGTTAGATATACTCTACATAAATAAAAGCTCCTGATAATTATTAAGCAGACAAAGGGATCCTGATACCAAAAACTTTGAGAACCACTGAGCTAAGCATAGATTTCTTTACTAAAGTAGTTGCAATTACTCTGTCTGGAGTTGGGGAAAGTGATGAAAAGGGAGATCAAAATCTCTCTGGCCCTATAAACTCTTTAAACTGTGCTGTCCGCTATGATAGCCACTAGCCACATGTTGCTGTTGAGCACTTGGAAAGTGTGTAGTCCAAATTGAGATGTTCTTAGTATGAAAAAAGAATGTAAATTGTCTCATTAATAATTTTTATATAGAAATGACAATATTTTGGATATGTTGGGTTAAGTAAAACATATTGTCAAAATTAATTTCATCTCTTGCTTTTTACTTAATGTGGCGACTAGAAAATTTAAAATTACCTGTGCAGCTCCTGTTATATTTCTATCGGACGATGCTGTCCTGGAGACACATAGACTTGACTTACGATCTCAATTCCACCACCTAGTAGCTGTGTCAAGAGATTTACTACTTCTCTGAATTTCTTGGGTTTCCTGGGATGTAAAATGTGGGTAATGTTACAGTTGGTGCGAAGATTAAATGTGAATAATGCATGTGACGTACTTAGAAATGTACCAGGCCCCTAAGTAAACAATAAGCTGGGTGGTCATTATTATTAAAGACCTTGTTTTCTCTACTGATACCCTCAGAGATATTCCACATGCCTATTACAGGCCCTTCCTCTACGACTTATTTTCATTCTGACGACAATAATAATTAATGGTAGCAGAGGTCTGACCCCGCTTTTGGGTAGGGACTTCCCTCTCCACGCTGAAAAATTCAAATCATGACCCAGGGTCCCTCCTGTAAGTGGGACACCTGTATTTATGAATGGGGCCTAGGCAAAACCTGAAAACGAAGCGGCCCTGGGCCGCTGAGGCTCCCTTAGCAACCAACGACTGGGCACGTTGCTAACGTTGCTAAGGGGGAAAGAAAAACAAGGACGTGGTCCCTCGGCTATTACTCTCCGGAGACGGCTACTTCCGGTCCTCCGACGAGCGCGTCCGCCGGACTACCTTCCCCCGAGGAGTCGGCACTGTGGCCGCGGGTTCCGTTACCTAGGGAGCGTTCGGAACCCTCGGTCCCGCGGAGGCGGTAGCGGCGGGGTGGCGGCGGGCCTCCGGGGTGGCGGTGGCCCTCTGGCACGGCCGCGATGCTGAACTCCCGTGCCGAGGCGGTGATGACCGCGGCCGACAGGGCCATTCAGCGCTTCCTGCGGACCGGGGCGGCCGTCAGGTGAGCTTTGGGGGGCGGGGCGGCCGGAGAGTCCAGGTCTAGGGTCCCCAGCCCGGGCCTGTGACCGCCTTTTCACGCGATAGGCAAGGTCCCCGGGGCCTGAGTGGGCGCTCGGGAGGCTGCTGCGTCCTGCTGGGCTGGAGGCCCAGGCCCTGAGGCGGGAGGGGTGACTGGCCTCTCAGGGCCTTCAGTCCTTCGGCAACACCATTTATGTCGGCATTCTCCAATTCTGTCAGTACCGCCCCCTTACACACCGCCCGTGCCTCCCGCATCCTGTCATTGTCTCCAGGACTTCCAGGATCCCCAGTCTTGTCAAGGCCTCGAATTCTGTCAGTGCTGTACCCCCCTCCTCCCCCCAGTCCTCTCAGTGCCTCCTAGGCCTGTCAAGACCCCTCAGTCGTTTCAGGATACCCCCAGTCCTTCAGGGCCCCCCAGTCCTATCAGTTCCTGGACTTTCAGGAACTGGCAAACTTCCCCAAACTTGCCAAGCTCTCCATCCTGCCAGTTTTCATAATCTTATAAGTGCCCTGGGCCTGCAAGCCTTTTCCCATTTTGTCAGTACCCCTATTCCTGTCAGGACCCCCAGTTCTGCCAGAGATCCCCACTTCTGTCTGGGTACCCAATCTTAGTGTAAGTAAAGACCCCTTATCTTGCAAAGGCCCCTACACCAGTCGGGTCCCTTAACATGTTAAGGTTACTCAGTTGTGTTAAGGCCCTCCATTCCAGCTAGGACCCCTAATTATCTGGGTCCCCAATCCTGTTAAGGTCCCCATTTTCCTCCTCTTATTCACCCTCGCAAGGGCTCCAGGTTTCAGAGCTGAGCACCACATCCTCATTGCAGATCCCAAATGACTGACATCTGTTGCTCAGGTCTGCTTCCTCTGGAATTGGAGTAGGTCTAAAGAGTTTATGATGCCAGAGCTGGAAGTCCTCAATGGGTATCCTGTCCAGTACCCCCATTCCATAGATGGGAAATTGGCCTTGAGACAGTCTTGCCTGGGACCCCACAGCTGACCTGATAAAAGAGCTGGGAGGAGAAACCAGATCTCATGACCGCCAGGCTTCACTACTTTCCTCGTGATGTAGTTTTGCAGAGGAATGGAATTTCCAAAGTTGCCACTTGCCTCTGGGTTTTTTGTCCATGCCCTGCCAAGGATCTGGGCAAGTCCCTTCTCCCATGCCTTCGACACTCTGTCCTATAGTTTACGTCATGAACTTCGTGGTTTTAAGCACAGACTTGTGAGCCAGACAGATATAGGTTCAGAGCCATGCTCCCTGACTCGCTGTGACCAAGTTGGCCACGTCTCTGTTTCCTGGTCTATAAAAATGAAAATAATAGTAGAACTTACCTCCATGGGGTTGTTTTGAGGATGAGATAAAATTATCACAGTCCCTGGCATAGAATATGCACCCTTAAATATTAGTATTTGATTAGGGGATTTTAAAGCACTTGTAATATTCTTTAGCACTTCAAAGATAGTCCTTTTTAACCTTTGCAGGCACTTTGGTGAATACACATATTGTGTAAAAGTCAGCACAGTTATACATGAAGAAACCTCAAGAATAACTTTCACTAATGAACCTGAGATTATAATACTTAATAATTGTAGCAGCTAACACTTATTAAGTTCTTACTGTTTACCCTATGCATTTGCACTTATTTAATCATTTCAGCAACCCTGTGAGGTGGGTTTCGTGATCGTCCCCATTGTACAGACAAGGAAGCTGAGGTTAGAAGGTGAAATGATGACCTAGGAAATAGGAAAGCCAGAATTGGACCAGATTAATGTGATTCCACTTTCTTAACCAAGTTTTGTGCACATTCTATTGACTCTGTCTTAGAAGAACAAAGATTTATTTGAAATTCAGTTATCAGCTGTGATACTAGGAAAATGTTTATTGTTGTAAGACAGGGTCACTTTTATCGCCAGTGACTCTTGACTGAGCTAATGTTTACTGAGCTAAGATCAACACAATATTTATGTAGCCAAAATATTGGGAAAGGAATATATTACACACACACACACATATGTAACATATATACAGGTATATATAATACACATAGATATACACACATATATGGTTTGCCTTATTTGGTAGAAATACATAACTTTGTATAAAAACAGTGTTTTATATTGCTGGTGAAATTTCTTCATTCATAGTAAAAGAGTGATTTCAGTTTGCATGAAATTACAAAATCTTTAATTTTATAAATATTTAGAAGAACTTTTAACTATTGTTTAATATTCTAAGAGAGAAATCCATTTCTATATATTTCCTCCAGTATTCAATCATTCCCTAAATATTTTATCGAGAACCTACCACGTGCCAGGTGTGCTTCAGACACTTGGGATATGTCAGTGAGTAAAACAAAGATTCCTGCCCTCAGGGACTTCCCATTCCAGTTGAGGGAGACAGACAACAAACATAGTGAATAAATGAATTTTATGTTAAAAGGTGGTAAGTGCTAAGGTAAAAAGTAGAAAGTAAAACTTTTTTTTAAAACTGGGTAAAGGGGATCAGGAGTACAGGTTACAATAGTGTATTCAGGGCAGGCCTCTTTGAGAAGTGAAGGAAGGTGAAGGAGTGAGCCAAGCAGTGATTTGGGGGAAGAGCATTCCAGGCAGAGGGAGCATCATTGCAAAGGAGTGTTGGCTGGTGTAGCAGCCAGTCTGGTGGTAGAGTGAGAGGCAAAGTAGACGGAAAAGCACAGCTTTTCCTCTGAGTGACATTGGACTTTTGGAAGGTTGTGCTCTGACTTTGATGTTAAATCCTAATGTCTAAACATCTGATTTTCAAGATATAAACCTATTACTGTATATTACTTTAACTTAAAAGTTAGGGATTTGGTGGATTATTTTGACAAAATATTATTCTACTTAACCTATATCTGTATATCCACATATTGTGTTTGTGATGAGGGAGACAGTAAACTTATTTTCTTTTTTAGGTATAAAGTCATGAAGAACTGGGGAGTCATAGGTGGGATTGCCGCTGCTCTTGCAGCAGGAATATATGTTATTTGGGGTCCTCTTACAGAAAGAAAGAAGCGTAGAAAAGGTAAGAATGAGGTCACTTCATCATGGTCTTTAGACTTGACTCAAAACCCTGTTACCTGGAAGTAGTATAAAAAAGGCATGGGAGTGAATCATTTTTTGTTCTCTTGTATCTTTAAAATGCGGACTTCAGTTTTTGAAACAGTATTTTTACATTGACTCATTATTTTACACCATGTAGTAAAAAGATTTCTCTTTTAGCCACTCTCCAGACTTGAGTTAGGCATGCTTTGTAATGAAAAATTTCAAGTGGCTTAATTGTCTAAGTGATCTCATTAATATAGCAATTGTGTTTTTCAGTAGTACAACTGACTAATTATGTCATGCATTTTTGGTTTCTCTGACAAGCTGCAAGTAACTAGTAAAAGTTTCAAGTGAGTTTCTGTATTAATAAAAAATCTATTTCCTTATTTTTAAAAATGCCTTCTTTTATAAATGTTGCTGTACTTAACATTGATTAAAATTTAGCAAAGAAAGGAAGAAACAGATAAAGTTGCAAAATTTGGGGCTGGCCAGGTAGCTCTGTTGGTTAGAGTGTGGCCAAAGGTCAAGAGTTCAGATCCTGATACCAGACAGCTGCCAAAAAATAAAAATAAAAAAGTAGCAAAATTTGATCATTGTTAAATCTGGGGATGGTTGTGATTTGGTTGATTATACATTCTCTCCTCTTTTGTGCGTGTTTGAGAACTTTTATAATAAAAAGTTTTTTAAAAAGATTTTCAGCAGAAGAGGGAAGTATGTCATATTTTGTTGATCTCTTTGCAAAAAGACTTATCAACATTGGTATAGTGTTGTCTTTCCCAGTGATTGTTCAGATAAGAACAATATCATTGTTCTGAGGGAGCAACACAGAACAATTGTTTTCTTTTTTTTTTTTGTCCTTTTTGAGACCTGCCGCACCACGCTCAGCCAGTGAGCGCACTGGCCGGCCATCCCTATATAGGATCCGAACCCGTGGCGGGGGCGCTGCTGTGCTCCCAGTGCCGCACTCCACGGGCTCGGCCCCAGAACAATTGTTTTCTCCTGTTCTGAGAAACATCGCTTTCCTATTAAAGAAGAGAGAGAGCAAGCAAAAGAATGAGGAATTTAATATGAGCCAAGCTGTGCCAGATACTGTGATGGATTTCAAAAACAACACATGATGGGGACCTGTCCTTCTGTCGCTTACAGTCTGCAGGAGCAGTACTAGGACCAGGCATTGGCACAGACAGTCTACTTGGCTCCCAAATTTCTGTGGATAAGGAACTGCTGTCAATGGGATTACAAATATAAGGCTACAGTACAGAAACTCTGGGTCCCAAATGGAAGAGAAAAGAGAGTTGGTCAAATGTGATGTGCTGTTCTCTTCTTCCCCCCACTTCTTTTTAGGGCTTGTGCCTGGCCTTGTCAATTTAGGGAACACCTGCTTCATGAACTCTCTGCTTCAAGGCTTGTCTGCCTGCCCTGCTTTCATCAAATGGCTGGAAGAATTCACCACTCAGTACACCAGGGATCAGAAGGAGCCCCCTCCAAACCAGTATTTATCCTTAACACTGTTGCACCTCCTGAAAGGTATCTAGTTGGGAATTTAAAGGGGATTATGTGCATTTTCAAAGAAGAAGCCCAGGTGACAGGCAAAGGGTTAATAGCCTTATTCAGAAAAAGATCATATAAATGGTTATGGGAAAAAAACACTAAGAGCCCAAAAGATAAAAATAGTTATGTTTTTAAAATCAAAGACAGGGCTATTTATTTTAAAAATTGTTAGTTTAGGGCCAGCCCCGTGGCTCACTTGGGAGAGTGCGGTGCTGGTAGCGCCGAGGCCGTGGGTTCGGATCCTGTATAGGGATGGCCGGTGCGCTCACTGGCTGAGCGTGGTGTAGACCACACCATGCCGACGGTTGCAATCCCCTTACTGGTCAAAATAAATAAATAAATAAATAAATACAAATCTTAAAAAAACATTGTTAGTTTAATAGCTTTTTAAGGAAGGAAAATTTCACTACCACATAAACATTTTGATTGTAAGAAGTACTCTGGTTTCCAAACTTTTTACTTTAATAAGTAAAAAAAAAAAAAAAAAAAGGCCTTAGCCTAGGAAATAAAGTAATTCACAAAAATAGTAATACAGATTGCTAACAAACACTCAAATGTTCAACTTGACCATCATCAAACAAATATAAATAAAATAATAGTGCCATTTTTTTTGCCTATCAACAAAGATTAAAATACAAATTTACAGTCCTCGCCAGCTGTTGGACAGTATGTCTGTACACTGCTGGTGAGGGTATAACTTAGTGTAACCTTTCTGGAAAGCAGTTTGGAACTACACAGTAAGAGCTTGCAAGATGTTCAGTACCATTTGACCTAGTAATTCCATGACCAAGAGTCCTTATGGAAATAGTTAGAAATGTGGACAATGATTAAATTAGCCTGGAGAATGGAGCCCTAAGAACAAACATGTTCAGGAATGGCTGGATACTGGCCCCCCACTTGGAGAATTGGCTTGGTAAAGGTTTGAAGATATCACCTATCCAACTTTGTTTTTATTTTTTTTTAATTTTTTTTTTTGAGACCGGCTGCACCGCGCTTAGCCAGTGAGTGCTGTGAGCACATGGGTCATCCCTATATAGGATCCGAACCCGTGGTGGGAGCGCTGCTGCGCTCCTAGCACCGCACTCTCCCGAGTGTGCCACGGGCTCGGCCCCCAACTTTGTTTTTAAATCAACTTTTTTTGTCTGTAGAACTGTTTTTTCCCCCCATAACATCTGTTAACATCCCATGGAGATTATACAGAACATGATGTATGCACAAAGATCTCTAATACCTAATTATAATGGCAAAAGAAAAAGGAAGAATGAATGTGGATATCCAACAGTAGAATGATTAAGTAGTCAATGGCATATGGCCATTAATCATTTTCATGAAGTTTTTTTTTTTTTTTAAATTTGGGAGAGGACATAGGCTATAATATTAAGTTTAAAAGAGCAGGCTACAAAATGCGATATAATTTGACTTCAGCAAGGTAAAAACTTCCATAGATAAAATCTGGACAAAAAAGGCCAAAATGTTAGTGGTGGCCATTTTGGTGGTATGCAGTTATTGATAGTTTAAAAAAAAATTTTTTTTTTAATTGTATTTCTGCTTTCAACAGTAAGCATATATTACTCTCACAGTCAGAAAAAAAATAGCTTTAAAAACCACCCAGCTAAAGATTGCTTTTCTGAGGTATTTTCCCATGTGATCTCTGCTTGACACAGAAATCTTCATGAAGCAAGTCTGCTCTTCTGGATAAGAGGTGATTTGAGAATAATTTCTTTTACTGCCTTGTTAAAAACAAAAAACCATTTAAGACTATGTGACAAGCTGAAATGTCCACATGAGGTGTCATAATACAAGTTTAGGAGTTGTCTTAACATGACCTCAGCACTTCCCTCTCTTTGTTCACACACGCGACCCAGTGCTGGAAGCAAACCCTTCCTTGCTGCCACACCTAGAATATATGCTCTCTTCTCTGCTGCTGCCTTTCAGTGTCTCTTACTATGAAATAATCTCTTACTTTTTAGGAATAATTTTTAATTACACAAGTAGTGTATGAGTAAATTCTTGTAAAAAATTACATTACAGGGCCGGCCCGGTGGCACACTGCTACAGTGCGCCGCTTGGGAGCGCAGTGGCGCTCCCGCCGAGGGTTCGGATCCCACATACAGACCGGCGGCTCACTGGCTGAGCGAGGTATGGGC
>NW_007726640.1:233237-260990 GCF_000696425.1 Galeopterus variegatus | reverse complement strand
TTTTTTTTTTTTTTTTTTGTCCTTTTTGTCTTTTTTCGTGACCGGCAACGGGATCGCAACCCTCGGTGTCACGCCCGCACCGCTCTCAACCAGTGAGCGGACCAGTCTCTATGTGGGATCCGAACCCTCGGCGGGAGCGCCGCCACGCTCCCAAGCGCCGCACTCTACCGAGTGCGCCACCGGGCCGGCCCTTAAGAGTTCTTTATATATTCTGGATATTAATCCCTTATCAGATACATGATTTGCAAACCTTATTCACTTTATAGCTGCATTGTATCCATGATATCACAACACCCCAGTTTATTTAGCTATTTGCTTCCGGTTCCTTGTTATGACCAGCAGGCTGCAGTGAACATCTTTGTACATGCCCTCTTATGCATATAAACACGTGTTTCTCTAGGGTAGATCCTGAAAAAGTCAAATTGCTGGATTGTAGGATGTGAAAATATTAGTAGATATCACCAAATTTCCCCATAGCATTTTTAGATTAAATTGGGTTAAAGGGTACATTAAAATTTTCCTTGGAAACCTCTTTTATTATATGTTGTTCATAACTAGTTTTCTTATTAACTATACTGGACTGTCTCTTCTTATAGAGACTAATTTTGGCCAATATGTGGGAGTTGATATTAATGCATGTTTTATGCAAAACAAAAATATGATATTAGTTGCCTTTAAGGAATTCTGGCATTGTGTGTGCATTCTGTAGAAATTGTTACTGGACTTATAATTACATATTTAACTTCAATCAGGTTTCTGTAAAATTCAAATAAAACCAATTCAAAATAAAAATAAATTTTCCTTGGGAGGGAAAAGCCTAATAGAAGTTATGCCCGAGGTGTGTAGGAGGAAGAAGGAAGGTACAGTTCCTTTCCCAGCTCTGCTGCCTTTGTCCTGGAGGGTAGAGGACTGACCCCAGGGTATATATACACTGATGACAAGTCTCAGGCCTTCTCAGCACCAACTGCCAGGGCTGCTGCTTCCCCACAGCTCACCACCCAGGGTCACCAGCCATGCTCAGACAGACATGGGGGTGGGGGCAGATTGGGGTGGCATGGGTAGGGGTGGTAGTGACAGTGTTCAGAACCTCAAGTCAGAGCCTAAAGTATTTAAAGGAATCTCTCAAGTCCACTGACTGCAAATCAGAAGAAACAGACTGGCCTACTTTATCTTAGGAGTTATTGAACTTCCAGAAGCTAAACTGAGGTGACAGTCCCCTACATCTTCATCTCCCACATTCTAGCAGTACTGGTCCAGTACTGGTGACATCCTGTGGAAAGGGGGTGGTCAAGATCAGGAGTCAGCACACTGTGGCCCATGGGCCCAGTGCAGCCCACCGCCTGTTTTTGTCAGTGAAGTTTTATTGGAACACAGCTGTGTTCATTTGTTTAGGTATTGCCTGTGGCTGCTTCTGTGCCACAGCAGCAGGGTGGGTAACTGCAACAGAGAGCATATGACCTGCAAAGCTTGAGATGTTTACCATCTGACGCTTACAGAAAAAGTGCCAACCCGGGGTCTAGATGTAATTGTAATATAAATTCATAAGCCCATCAAACTTTTATTTTTGTTTATTAGGCTTGATTCTACTTACGGTTGAAAAGTAAACCACTCAGCAGATCCTTTCAGGCTGCCACATATAGCTTGATGCTTTGCTGTGATCATCAGAAACTCAAATGCAGACAAATACAAGCAGAGGCTTTCTAGCCATGGGAAAGAGTGCTATGGAGAGGATTTAAGCACTGAGTGTGGGATGGGACTAAAGGAAGGTTTAAAGGGCCCTCCTCGGGCCCTGAGAGTTGTGAGTTAAAATCATTTTACTCACAACCTTGCAACAATAAATTTATATTGATGATGATAACTTGAAGATCCAGAAATCAGTTACTTCATTTAAATGCTGTAGCCTAATGAAGAATTGCATTCATTCAACAAACATGAAGAGCCTAAAAGCATATTAAGCATTGGGTAAGGCTACAGAGAATAATGATGAAAGAGATGTAATTCCAAAGTGAATTTTAATCTTAAATTTTTATTAACTTTGATATGTTGTGCTGTGTAGGCTTTCTAGTTAGTTTTTATGCTGGCAAATTTAATAATTGTCTTACCTTTTTTGTTTCCAGCTTTGTCCTGCCAAGAAGTTACTGATGATGAGGTCTTAGATGCAAGCTGCTTGTTGGATGTGTTAAGAATGTACAGATGGCAGATCTCTTCATTTGAAGAACAGGTGAGCACAGCATTACAACAGTACTGTAGCTTGGAGAATCCTTTCCCCTAGTGACTGGTGCCTGACCTTGCAGTTGCCTGGTTTGAGTGTACATTTCTGCAACATTTTAGACAATCTTAGTGTTCTGCGACCAGAACACCAAATTTGTTCCTGCTGTCATGGTCAGAGGGGAAATATAGCTATTTTTCACCCAGTGGATGAAGGTTAGCAGGGTAGGGCATAAATAACCCAGTTGCCAGAGAGCAAAAATCTTTTTAGTTCTTGAGTGGCTTTGTACTTAAGTGATTGATAGGACACCTGGGTCTTTTAGATAGAGGCAGGTGGCTTCACCCTGGAGGTTCATAAGTTCAGGTGTGATCTTTTTTAGGACCACACCCTGATTTTTTAAAAAAATCAATCTTCAGAGAATGGCTTAAAGTAGCCCCAAACCTCAAGCAGATGTTAATATGCAACCCGCAGGCCTATTCCGGCCACTCTCACATCCCTTTTACAGCTTCAGTGCCTTCTTTGGAACTGACCACCCTCTTCCTCCCCAGACCATTATTACCAACAGCAAGTCTGAGGCAGAGGCCAAGAGATTGAAGCTTTAGGGATGAAAAAATTTAGCTTCCAGTGGCATACTGGTTCATCCTCCCCAGCCACATTTTCAAGATGGCCTGGTCCAGCTGTGTATAGGCTTCTGCTGCTGCACTGTCTAGACACTAGACCAGAGACATAGGAGGCAGCCTATTGGACTTCCCAGAACTGTGGGGCTGAAGTGAGAGGCATTTAAAACTTTGAAAAGGGAGGTGGGAAGATTTTCTATCTCTTCTTTTTTTTTTTTTTTTTCCTTTTTGTCTTTTTTCGTGACCGGCAACGGATTGCAACCCTCAGTGTTGTGCCCGTACTGGACCGGGACTGGCCACGGGATCGCAACCCTCGGTGTTGCTCCCGCCCCTCGCTCAGCCAGTGAGCGGCCGGTCTGTATGTGGGATCCGAACCCTCGGGCGGGAGCGCCACCGCGCTTCCCAAGCGGCGCACTACAGCAGTGCGCCACCGGCCGGCCTTTCTATCTCTTCTTATTTTTAAAGATCATCTCTTGTTTCTGCTTTAATCTGAAGCCATGTGTTACTTTTTAAACATGATGTTGGTGATCTCTGTGCTTTCTTAAGTGCATCTTGATTAATCCCATCATCCGTAGAAATGCTTTTACATTTAGAAAATACTTTTTTAACCCTCCTCTGGTAACTGGAATTTTTTAGCTGCATTTTACATTTCTCTCAACTGAGAGTATGACTTTGAGATTTAGTCCCCAAGGACTTGAGATAACTTTCTAAGTCCTGCCCCTCTAAGTCGTAGTCATTCCTTGGAAGTATTTCCAGCATCTTCAGCCCACAGCAGTCACTGAGCCACCTAGTGCTATAGTTGGCAGGAAGAAGAGAGGACCATGTGTGTTTGTTGGTCTCTTCCTCTTTGAAGGCATCCAGAACATCGAGCCTTGTCCACATGTTCACTATTAATGATCTAGCCAATCAATAGCAGACTTTCTCTGACTATGAACCCATTTTTGGTGGCTAAAGCTAGAGCTACAGGGGATGCATTGGGTTAAGTGCTTGCTTTATGTGAATTAGTCTGATTTAATCATCACAACAACCCTGTAAAGAGGTACTGTTACTGTCCCCATTTTACAGATGGGAACACTGAGGCTCAGAGAAGTGAAGAGATTTGCCTAAAGTGACAAAACTATTTAAGTGGCAGAGCCAGGATTTGAGATGGTCTGGTGCTAAAGCACACACTCTCAAGTTCCACTCTCTTTTGCAATACTGTCTCTTTCCTCAAGACCACTTAGTTACATGGCTGACTGATGGAAAGGTTGTGGATCCGACCCTATCCTGTCTCGAGATTGCTTCAAGGGTGGGCCCAGATGTCTGAAGGCTCCTTGACTCTCCCAGGAAGAGGTGATTTTCCACCAGGCTTCAGGAGCTCATTGCTTGGAACAGGGCTGTAGCTGTGCTTGTGCTCTTAGCTAATGGCCTGGCTGCCACATCTACCACTGGACTGTGAGTCCCTCGAGGGCAAGAGCCTTGCCTTATTTACCTTTGAATCTCCATCACTCTCTTGCTAACAGCAGTTTATAGCCCAGCAGGGGATTCATTTATATATGCAACAAATATTGAATGCCTGCCTGGACAGTGCCTATTGAGGGCAGTGAGGTTGTAGCAGCAAACATGACTTGCAGGGTTTCTTGCTTTCATGGGGCTTGAATTCTTGTGGGGGTTGGGGGAGTGCAGACAGTAAAGATGTAATTTCAAGATGTGCTAACAAGAAAATAAATGGGATGATGTGACAAAGCATGGGGGTTGGTGCTGCGGATGAGGGGGAAAGCGACAGGGAGACTGCTTTAGACAGGGAAGGCTCTTCTGGAGAGGTGAGGTTTCAGCTGAGACCTGAAGGGCTGAAGTCTGGAGACAGCTGCAAAGCTGCAGCGTTTGGAAAACGGCAGGGAGGCCAGGGTGGCTGGGCTGGGGCGGGGAGTCAGCAGAGGAGAGGGAATGGTGGAGTTTGGCAGGGAGCAGATTGTTCAGGGTCTAGGAGGCTGTGGGTGGGGGTCAGGCTTTTATTCTGTGTGCAGTGGAGAGCCACTAGAGGGCCTTGAATGGGGGACTGGTTTGATCTGACTTATTTGAAAAGCAAAGAGTATAGGGGCAATAATGGAAGGTGAGAAGAAAGAAAGGTAGGTGGCTGTTGCAGTTCTCTAGGCCCCAGATGGTGTGGCTGGCTGGGCTTGCAGCAGGGAGCTGCAGAGTCCTCAGGGATGCAGAATGTAGTTTGGATGTAGAGCCTACAGGATTGCTACTGATTTGGCTGGGGGTGGGCTGGGGTTGAGGGGTGTGGAGGCAACTTTGGATAGTTGGTCAGGTAAGGTATCCCCAATGAGGAGCTATTTCATCAGAGCCTGAAGGATGAGAAGGCAGCCACATGAAGATGTGGTCATGGCCTAAGATGGGATAAGCTTGGTGTGTCAAGGAACACAGGGGCTGCAGTATAGTGAATGAGGGAGAGAGTTCTAGGAGGAATGTTGGACCCTTGGACAAGGGCTTCGTAGGCCAGGTAAGAAGGGTAGATTTTACTCCAGTAGTGAAAGCCGCTGGAAGGCTGAAAGCACAAGAATACAGTCATCTGCCTTTTAAAAGATCACTGTGGTGACTGTAGGGAGGCCAAGAGTAGAAGTTGAGGGCCCAGGGAGGATCAGCACCATGAGAGCTCAGGGGAGGAGAGACCCTGTCCCTCCCCAAGGAGTGAGGGGTGGCTTTGGCTTTTTGGGAAAAGGCCATTTGAGTTGATTCTTAAAGAGTAGTCCTCTGCCATATGATCCAGCAATTCCACTTTTGGGCACATGCCAAAAGAATTGAAAGCAGAGACTCAAACAGATATTTGCACATTCATGTACACAGCAGTATTATTTGCAATAGCCAAAAGGAAGAAGCAACCCAAGCATCCATTGATGATGAAGAGATTAACAGAATTTTTATGCAGTGGAATATTATTCAGCCTTAAAAAGGAGGGAAATTTTGCAATGTTCTATAACATGGATGAAACTTGAGGACATCATGCTAAGTGAAATAAGCCAGTTGCAAAAGGACAAATACTCATTCACAGTACCTAGAGTCATCAAATTCCTAGAGACAGAAATCAGAGTGGTGGTGGTTGCGGGGGCTGGGGGGGGGTTACAATGTGAATGTACTTAATGCCACAGACTGCACAGATTAAAATGGTTAAGGTGGTAAATTTTGTGTGTATTTTACCACAATTAAGAAAACCCCAAAACCTTTGGAATCAGGTGGAGTGGAGGTGAGGGTCATCTCAGTAGAGCTAAAACAGGCTCCAAGGCAGCTGGCATGAAAGCAGCCACTCAGCTTTCTCTCTTCTCTCTCCTCTCAGGCCTCTCAGTTGAGGGTCTTTACTTGGGGTAATGTCTAGGATATACCTGCTTTCATTTAGTGAGCTGGGCCTTGAGAAGGTGGAAAGCAAATTCTGCCCACATTCACTATAGGGGTCTGCCTAATGGTCCACACAGGGAGTGGCTCTGACACTGCCCTTGCGCCATTGGGCCTCTCTGAAGGATGCTGTGCCCTTTGACAGGATGCTCATGAATTATTCCACGTCATTACCTCGTCACTGGAAGATGAGCGAGACCGGCAGCCACGGGTCACACATTTGTTTGATGTGCATTCCCTGGAGGTAAGCCATTTATATTTTCAATACATTTAATGCATTTTGTGCATATTTAATAAGTATAGGAAACACAAGTATAGTCTTTGTACAACCTCCAACTCAAATGTAAGATTCAATAAAATCTGTAGTGGGAATGAGGCTGGGGGAGGGTCTTAAACTACATACTTTGCAGTTGGTGACTTTGGTTAGGGATGTCAGGGCTCTTTTAAAAGGATTCATTGCTGCAATTTGTGTTTGCTTTGAGAAGAAAGGATGTATTATTTTTCTCTATTTAACAGAGGGTAACAAGGGGCCATAGAAGTGCTAAATGAGTCCTCATTTCCCTGTAACAGTATAAATATTTAAGGAGTTGATAAAAGTTAACCAGTAAAGGGGAAAACATTCCAGAGAGAGGAAATATGTTTCAATTGCATTTGAGGAAGGACTATGAACAGTAACCAACCAGAGAGGATAATTAAGGCTACTTTTAGAAATGTGGGCTTTGTTAAAAGTTGATGTTTGGTGATACAGTCAGCATAGAAACTTGTAAGATTTAGGGGAGGGGTGAGAGTGATAAAAGGAGTTGCAGTAGGGTTTTTAGTCTGTTTCTTTTTTTTCCCCCTACAGCAGCAGTCAGAAATAACTCCCAAACAAATAACCTGCCGCACAAGAGGTATTTTCTATTGAAATATAACACATAACATGTGTACATTTAAGATATGACGATAATTAGCTTGTTTTAAAAAAAGATTTTTTTTCTGGTGACATTCAATCCAGCTTGAACTGTGATGTGATGTACAGCTGGCCTCTGTATCTGTGGGTTCCACATCTGTGTATTCAACCAACGGCAGATGGAAAGTATTCAGAAAAAAATCATTGCATCTGTACTGAACATGTACTTTCCTAAACATTACAGCATAACAGCTATTTGCATAGCATTTACATTGTATCAGATATTATAAGTAATCTAGAGATGATTTAAAGTCTATGGGAGGATGTGCATAGGTTATATGCAAATGTTAGGGACTTGAGCACCCACAGATTTTGGTATCCGTGGGAGGTCCTAGAACCAATCCCCAAGGATACCAGGGGATGACTGTACTTGCAAAGGAACTTGTGTTTTGGAAACAGCTTTAA
Organism: Galeopterus variegatus; assembly: GCF_000696425.1. NCBI lineage: Eukaryota > Metazoa > Chordata > Mammalia > Dermoptera > Cynocephalidae > Galeopterus > Galeopterus variegatus. The sequence continues at coordinate 253,438 of NW_007726640.1, read as the reverse complement.
ATGATTCTCTTGATGTTCCCTCATACCCCAGCCCTGCTTGGTTTCCTCTATACAGACCTATTTGTGCTACAAACAAGGGCTTTCTTTTTACTTTGTTGAGTTGACCCTGGGAAGAACTTAATAAGCTGAATCTGTCATGTCCTCAACAGTTCCACTTTTACCAACTTTTAGTGCAAATTGTCACAGTCCTCCTTAGGAGGAAATCATTTTTCCCTAAGACTTAAACTTAGAAAATAACATTGACATACCTATCCCTTTGTGCATTAGTGGTAATAGGAAAGACTATTTTTTGAGCTGATACTGTGTGCCAGTTGTTGTGCAATATCTTGTTTAAGCCTCACAACATCTCTGTGAAGTTGATAATACTGGGAGTAGTGGGGTAATAAATAATAATCACCCCCATTTCCAGCAAACTGAGGCTCACAGAGATGAAGTGACTTCCCAGGTCTTGGAGCTAACAAGAAGTAGAGCCAGGACCAATCCCAGGGCTGCCCAACTCCAGAGCCCATGTTTCTCACTAGTTTATTGCACTAACCCCATCCTAGCCAAAGAAAACTCCAGTTCTTTAGAACTTGCTTATTCTGATTATTTCAGTTTATCTCACTTTATGTAATGTTCACTTGTGGTATCTTTTGACATCTCAAACACTTTAAGCATATGTTTATAAAGAGATGTTATTAAACACAAATTCCTTTTTAAAATGTGACTGTATTCATTATACAGAAACTACATGTAAAGACCTGTATAAATTATCCTGCGAAGGAATAGAAAGTCTTTTTTTTTTTTTTAAAAAAAGATGACCAGTAAGGGGATCTTAACCCTTGACTTGGTGTTGTCAGCACCACGCTTTCCCAAGTGAGCTAACCGGCCATCCCTATATAGGGATCCGAACCCGTGGCTTTGGTGTTATTAGCCCCGCACTCTCCCAAGTTAGCCACGGGCTGGCCCTGGAATAGAAAGTCTTTTTTTTTTTTTAAAAAGATGACCAGTAAGGGGATCTTAACCCTTGACTTGGTGTTGTCAGCACCACGCTTTCCCAAGTGAGCTAACCGGCCATCCCTATATAGGGATCCGAACCCGTGGCTTTGGTGTTATTAGCACCGCACTCTCCCAAGTTAGCCACGGGCTGGCCCTGGAATAGAAAGTCTTTTGATGGAAGTCAGTGAGGAAAGCTCTTTCAGTGTACTTTTCAAAAACCTTTTTTCTAAAGAGGGAGTTTCTACCACATACTAAAGAAGGAAGGTGAATTTTGAGGTTGTCGCCAAAGGGCTAAGAGTGGCATGTCAAAAGATGTTTTGCATTCCAGGGTTACCTCACCCCACGTCCAATCACTGGAAGTCTCAACATCCTTTTCATGGAAGGCTCACTAGTAATATGGTCTGCAAACACTGTGAACACCAGGTAAATACAGTACAAATACTTGATATATTCCTTGTTGAGGTTTTCTTTTGAGTTAGGATTCATGACAGGACCGATAGAGGCTGACATCAGCAAGCGGCATTTGTGCTGGCTTGGTCTCTGCACACTTGGTGGACTAACTGCTCCACTTTGGTCAGTACCAACAAGGCATTTGATCCTCAGGTAACATCCTCTGCACCAAGAGCAGGAGACCTGTTGTGGATTGGCAGGATTTTGATTCCTGAGGTTGTGTCTATGCTCACAGTTGACACAACAGATTCCAGGGCTGGTCTTCTTTTTTTTTCTCTGCTTTTGAACTTATAATTTTTTATTATGGAAAATATCCAACATAATATGAAAATAGAGAATCATGCAGCTGTCACCTCAGTCAGTTTTGGAACATTTTCATCAGCCCCCCCAAAATCTCTATATCCATTAGCAGTCTCCCCCTTCTCTCCATCCCCCAGCCCATGGAAACCACTAATCTACCTTCTGTCTCTATGGATTTGCCTATTCTGGACATTTCATATAAATGAAATCATACCATATGTGGCCTTTTGTGTCTGGCTTCTTTCACTTAGCATATTTTCAGGGTTCTTGCATGTTGTAGCATGTATCAATACTTAACTCCTGTTTATTACCAAATAATAATGCATTGCATGGCTATACCTCATTTTGTTTATCCATTCATCAGTTGATGGGCATTTGGGTGATTTCCACTTTTTGGCTATGAATAATGTTGCTGTGTATATACGAGTTTTTGTGCAGACTTATGTTTTCTTTTCAATTGTGTATATACCTAGGAGTAGAATTTCCAGCTCATATGGTAACTCCGTTTAACCTTTTGAGGAACTGCCAGGCTGTTTTCCAAAGTGGTTGTACCATTTTACATTTGCACCACCAGTGTATGAGGGTTCCAATTTCTCCACAGACTCATCAGCACTTGGTTATTATCTGACTTTTGATTCTAGCCATCCTAGTGGTTGTGAGGTGGTATCTCATTGTGGGTTTCTTCCCACCAGCTTTATTGAGGTATAATTGACACATAAAAATTGTATATATTTAAGGTGTACAATGTTAGTAATGATTTTAGATAACTATGTATTGTGAAATGATCACCACAATCAAGCTAATTAACACACCTATTACCTTACATAGTTACCATTTTTGTATGTGTGTGAGAACACTTAAAATTTCTTTTAGCAAATTTTGAGTATCCAATATAGTATTATTAACTGTACTCACCATGCTGTACAGTAGATCCCCAGAACTTATTCATCTTGTAACTGAAGGTTTGTATCTTTGACCAACATCTGCCTATTTTCCCCACCCATTCCCCAGCCCCTGGCAACCACCATTTTATGTTCTGCTTCTGTGAGTTCAACTTTCCTAGATTCCATATATGAGTGAGATCATATGGCATTTATCTTTCTGTGTCTGGCTTATTTCCCTTAGCATTTAATGTCCTCTAGGTTCATCCACGTTGTCACAAATGGCAGGATTTCCTTCTTTTTTAAGGCTAAAGAATATTCCACTATTTATGTATACCACATTTTCTTTATCCATTCATCCATTGGCAGACACTCAGGTTGTTTACATATCTTGGCTATTGCGAATAATGCTGCAGTGCACATGGGAGTACAGATATCTCTTTGAGATCCTGATTTCATTTCCTTTGGGTATATATCCAGAAATGGGATTGCTGGAACATACAGTAGTTCTATTTTTAATTTTTGGAAAAACCTCCATAATATTTTTCTTAATGGTTGTACTAAAATTCCCATGAACAGTGTACTAGGGTTCCCTTTTTTCTGCGTCCTTGCAATACTTGCTACCTCTTATCTTTTTGATAACAGCCATCCTAACAAGTATGAGGTGATATATTACTGTGGTTTTGATTTGTATTTCCTTGATGATTAGTGATATTGAGCACTTTTTCATATACCTGTTGGCCATTTGTATGTCTTCTTTGAAAAAATGTCTTTTCAAGTCCTTTACACATTTTTTAATTATGTTGTTTTTTTTGCTGTGTACTTGAATGAGTTTCTTACATATTTTGGATATCAACCCCTTATCGGATATATGGTTTGCAAATATTTTCTCTCATTCTGAAAGTCACCTTTTTAAATTTGTTGATTGTGGGCCGAGCCCGTGGCGCACTCGCGAGAGTGCGGCGCTGAAAGCGCAGCAGCGCTCCCGCCGCGGGTTCGGATCCTATATAGGGATGGCCGGTGCGCTCAATAGGGATGGCCAGTGCGCTCACTGGCTGAGCGCGGTGCGGCTGGTCTCAAAAAGGACAATAAATAAATAAATAAATAAATAAATAAATAAATTTGTTGATTGTTTCCTTAGCAGTATCATTGTGGTTTTGATTGGCATTACCCTGATGTGTTGACTGTTTTCTTTTAAAACAGTCAATAATAATTCCTTTATATGTCTTACAAATCTTTTAATCTGTAAGTTGCTCATTCATTCTTGTTTTTTCTTTGCATTTTATTTATGTTTTGATGCTATTGTAAGTGGAATTTAAATTTTTTAATATACCAGCTGTTTGCCATTAGGATATAGGAATACAGTGGCTTGTATTTTGACCTTATATATTGAAATCTTTAAAAAATTCATTTATTAGTTCTAGTAGTTTTGTTGTAGATTCCTTAGAATTCTCTTTGTATGTAAACAGTCATGTTGTCTGTGAATGGAAATAGTTTTAGTTTTTTCTTTCCAGTCTTTATGCCTATTATTATTATTTTTTCTTTGCCTTAATATCCTGGTTATGACCTCTGATACAGTTGAATAAGAATGGTGTTATCAGACATCCTTTCCTTGTCTCAAATATTAAGAAGCAAGTATTTGGTATTTCATAATTAAGTATGATATTAGCTTTGGGTTTTAGTATATCCTTTTATCATACTGAGAAAGTTCCCATCTTTTCCTAATTTGCTGAGAGTTTTTATAATGAATAGTGATTGAATTTTGTAATGCTTTTTCTGCATCTGTTGAGATGATCATATTTTATTCTTTTATTCTGTTAATGTGGTAAATTACAGTGATAGATTTTTCTAATGTTAAACCAACCTTGCATTTCTGGGATAAACCCCATTTGATTGTGATACATTGTTGTTTTTATATATTACTGGATTTAATTTGCTTATATTTTCTAGAGGATATTACTGTCTATGTTTATGAGGAATATTAGTCTTACAGTTTTCTTCTCTTATAATGTATTTGTCAGGTTTTGTTATAAGGATTATGCAAGCCTAATAAAATAAGCGGGGAAGCGTTTCCTCCTCTGTTTCCTGAAAGAATTTGTTTAATGTTGGTATTATGGCATCCTTCAATGTTTGCTATAATTTGTCTGTTTCTTTCTTCAGTTCTGCCTATTTTTGCTGAATTTCTTTTTAAACTTGCTATCAGACAAAAAGACATCTATTATCATGAGTTGACTCTCATGGTCATGATAAAATGTCCCTCTTCATCTCTGATAAGACTCCTTGACTTGAAGTCTATTCATGTAACTAGTATTTCTTTGGTATATTTCTTTCTGTTCTCTTATTTTCTACCTATCTTTGTCTTTGTGTTTAAAGTGTGGCTTTTGTAGACAGCGTATAATTGGGTCTTGCTTTTTTATCCAGCTTGACAATCCACCTTTTAATTGGAGTCTTTAGTCCATTTACATTTAATGTAAGTATTAATATGATTAGATTTAGGTCTGCCATTTTACCATTTGTTTTCTGTTTGTCTCACATGTTTTTTGTTCCTCTGTTCCTCCTTTCCTGACTTCTTTTGGATTAATTGAATACTTTTTAGTATTTTGCTGTAATTCCTTTGTTGGCTTTTAGGCTGTACATTTTTACTTTTCTTGTGTTCATGTGATTATATTCATGCAATTTTATCTTATCACAGTCTATTTAGAGTTAATATTGTACTCCTTCATGTAAAATACTGGAATGCTACAAAAGCATAGTTCTATTACCCTGTCCTTTGTGCTGTTATGTATATTACATCTACATACATTATAAACCCCACAATACTGTGTAACAATTTTTGCTTTAAACAGTTATGTGTGTTTTAAAGATATTGGAAAAAAAAATTTTATATTTACCATTTTTGGTGTTCTTCAACCTTTCCTGTAGATCTAAGGCCACTTGATGTTTTTTCCTGTCAGCCTAAAATGATCCTTTTAACATTTCTTGTAGGTCTGTTGGTGGCAGATACACTTAGATTTCATTTATATAAAATGTTTTTGTTTTGCCTTCATTTTTGAAGAATAGTTTTGCTGAATATAGAATTTTAGGTTGACAGTGTAGCTGTTGTTTTGCTTTGGTTTATTTAAAATTCATCACTTAAAGACATTGTTCTGTTGTCTTCTGGCCTCCATTTTTTCAAAGTCAATGTATTCATATTCTTCTTCTGTATGTAAAGTAACATTTTTTCCCTCTGCTTACAAGATTTTCTCTTTATTTTTATACATGCTGTGCATAGATATGGTTTTCTTAGTATTTATCTTGCTTGGGGTTTGCTGAGTTTCTTGAATCTATACATTTATGTTTTTCACCCAATTTGGAATTTTTGGCCATTAGTTTTTCAAAAAAGATTTTATGCTCATTCTCCACTTGTTAGTCCACTTAATGTTGTCCCACAGGTCTCTGAGGCCTTGTTCATTTTTCTTCAACCTCTTTTCTCTGTTCTTCAAGTTAGATAATTTCTGTTGACCTATCTTCAACTTTACGGACTCTTTTTCTTCTGTTTGACTGTCTGGTGAATTTTTCACTTTAATTATTGTTCTTTTTCATTGTAGAATTTCCATTTCCTTTTTAATAGCTGAGATTCTCCATTTGTCCATTCACTATAATTATATATTTTCCTTTACATTTTCAAGCATATTTATAATACATCTGTGAGGTCCCTGTGTGCTAATTTCAATCTGTAGGTCATCTCTTTTTCATTTCGCCATGGGTCACATTTTCCTCTTTCCTTGTAATTTTTTATTGCATACTTAACATTGTAGTAGAGACTTCAGATTTTGTTATGTTTCTCTGAAGAAAAATGAATTTTGTTCTGGCAGGCAGTTAAATTAAATTGACTGGGCTCCAGACTCCAAACTCTGTCTCTCCTACATTGAGTAGCAAAATCTTTGTTCATTGTTTTTAGCTTCCAGCTGCTATTATTTTTGCCAGGCCCTATAGAGTATCCCCTGTGCATGTGTGGTTCATTGGTCAGCCTGGAATTGGGCAGAGTTTTTACATAAATATTGGGGCTCATCTTCTCTGTTGTTCCCTTCTTTCTGGGATTTCCCCTAGCTTCTTTATCAGGCCTTAACTCTGTCTTCTGACAACTCGGTCCTGTAAGACTGCTTTTTCCCACCCAGCACTGTATAGACTGGGCAAAAAAGCCACGAACATGCAAATCTCACCCATGAAGTTCCTGTTTTTCCCAAGAGTAAATTTCTTTTCAATATTTGCCTGCTTTTGGTAGCTCTCCAGTCATTCAAATGATTTTGTTTTGTTTTGCTCCAGGTTTTATAATTGTTATCTCAAGGAGGGTTAGTCTAGCCAAGCTATTCTGCCATTACCAAAAGCAGGAACTCTTACCCTGTTTTATCATCTGCTTTTTTGCAATTAATAATATAACATGAACATATACATTTTTACCATCATACATTCTTCTGTTACATTATTTTAAATATAGTATTCCATTCTGTGGACGTGCTGTAATTTATTTAATCATTCCCTAGACATTTCAACTATTCACATTTTTGCTGTTATGAATAATGCTGTGATACATATCCTTGTTGTTATGTACATAGTTATTTCCTCAGGATAATATCCCAAAATTAGGCTGGCCAGTTAGCTCAGTTGGTTAGAGCATAGTGTTATAACACTGAGGTCAAGGGTTTGGATCCCTGTACCAGCCAGCTATTAAAAAAAAAAAAAAAAAAAAATCCCAAAATTAAAATGTAAAAAATCCCAAAATGTAATCTTGTAGTTTTTTTTTTTTAACCTATTCTTTAGTATTATTGTGCTTCTTATGTTTACAAGGTTGTTTTTAATAGAATTTGCCTCTAAGTAAGTACATTATGTTTTATTACGTTAATGTTGGGCATCTAAATTTTAAGCTGTTATCTAGGCATATATCTTCCTATCTTTTGAGCTTTGAATAGAACCTAAGTCCTTTCTGGATTTTCTGCAATATTTGTTTCAGAGTCCTGTTCGATTTGATACCTTTGATAGCCTTTCACTAAGTATTCCAGCTGCCACATGGGTATGTACCGATCTATGGTTTATTTGGGGTCTATTTTGGAGACATTCCAATTGGAAAGGGTTTTGAGGCACTTTATGTGATTCAGGCACTGTGTGTTATTCAGATATTGGTTGGTTGAACCCCATGTTAACTTTAATGTGTGGTACCATGGCCTGATTATAGGGGAGAGGAAAGTGGATGTACTTTCTCTTGCTGCAGAAATTTTGGCTTTTTAAACACACACATACATTAATCTCAAATTCAAAGTATCTAAAATAGAGTGGAAGTCCATAATTTTCTGCAATGTAACATTCTCTTGAATCTGTCAGTAAGGACAGTGTAGGGTGCTTTGAGCTCCACATTTGTTCGGGAAACATCCAGTTGTGTCTGTGAAGCTTTATTGCCTGCGTACACCAAAACAAAGCTGTGGGATTCACACTGCTAATTGTTAATTGCTAACTGTTTCAGTATAGCTTTCCTTTGAATTGTAATAATTTTTCTTCTTCTCATGCTATAGGGTCATCCATTGACCCTGGACCACTGCCTTCACCACTTCATCTCATCAGAATCAGTGCGGGATGTTGTCTGTGACAACTGTACAAAGGTATGCATTTAACTCTACTGTCATCTCCCAGCTGGCCTGTGTGTGCTCAGATGACACCCCTCACACAATGGCTCCTGAGCTCTTCAGACTATACCCAGTGGGTCTTTTCAGCTGCTGCCATCTCTACCTAACTTGGTTTGGAAACCAGCAGCCCGTGGACCAAATATCTTTCTCAGATGAGTTTTGTATCATCCACAGAGTGTTTAATGAAAAAATCTGAATGTCATGCTTTGAGATAGGATATGCCCTCTTTAATTTGCTACAGTTCCCTCCATTCCCACTGTCTTTCACCCTGCCTTTTTAACTGTGCTACCTGTCTGACTCCGCTAAGTAATTACATTTCACCCTCTGAATCAAGAGGAACTAGGTGGAATTTTTAAAGACAGAGAACAAAATAGATTACATGCCAGTGTCAAAGTTTCAGTATTGATTCTTCATTTTCTCTCCCCTCCACTGTTACTGTTATTTAATGATTAAGAGGGATCAGTGAAAACAATTCACCATTAATTGGGCAGCTGAGTTCATTTCAGTCAAGTGCCAATGGAATGCAGGTATAACACAGAACTGATCTGTAGCTCTCCAAAGATGCTTTATTTCAGTAATTTCTGCAGGGAAATGTTTCTTTTATTTCAGATTGAAGCAAAAGGAACATTGAATGGGGAAAAGGTGGAACACCAGAGGACAACTTTTGTTAAACAGTTAAAGTTAGGGAAGGTGAGCCCACACCACGCACCTTGTTGGCTTTGCTTTTGAGGACTCCATGTGTTCCTCTCCTGAAATGGCTCGTTCTTTCTGGTTCCTCCCCCCACTCCTGCCCCCCACAGCTCCCACAGTGTCTGTGCATCCACCTCCAGCGACTGAGCTGGTCCAGCCATGGCACACCTCTGAAGCGCCACGAGCATGTGCAGTTCAATGAATTCCTGATGATGGACATCTACAAGTACCACCTCCTTGGACATAAACCCAGTCAGCGCAGCCCTAAACTAAATGAGAACCCAGGGCCTGCACTGGAACTGCAGGATGGGCCGGCAGCCCCCAAATCAGGTGTGTGTCTGAGGACACATCTGGGATTTTTGGCACAGAGAAAAGCAATTTGGTATCACCACTTTCTGGATTCCTTATGACACGAGTGCAAGCCTTGTATAGTGGTTGCATAAATTCCTGAGAAGGGCAGGGTTGGAGGTAGAAAAGGGAAGATTTCTTAAAAGAAATTAAAGTTATATCGTAATGAGATGTATAGTTTTTAAAACTATTTTACAGATGAGAAAGTATTGAGAAGAAAGCTTAAGATTGCAGTTTTGCTTTCTGATCTTTTGACTAAGTGATAACTGGCTCACATCATTCCGGTGAATTTTCTTTCTTTCTTTTATATTCTCCCAATTCAGTCATCTCATTTATAAAGGAAATGTGGGAAAGAAATGTTTTGGCTAAAGATCAGTGAATATCTTATTTGGGTTGATATGACTGTTTTACTGAATTATTTATTTATCTGATCCCATTACTATGCTCACCTGAGGAGTCATTAAATTGGGTCTCAGTTAAGCAAGGGTAGCTATTATTTCCCTCAGTCTTACTAATGACAAAATTGAGGCTCCATGAGGTTAAATGATTGATCCAAGGGCAAACAGCAAATGGGAGAACTGGCAATAGAATGTAGTGTTGGGGCAGTTTTCTAAAGGTCTCTCATGTGACATGTTGAGTTTTTTAGAGTTATAGATGAGGAAACCTCACTGACTTTAAGGGCTCACAACCTGAACTCAACACCTGTGTGCTGCCCCCAAGTAAGTCAGGATTGTCTTCCTGCACCTCCATACTGTCCTGACTTAGTATCCCTTGTTCCTTTGTTCTTTGTGACAACAATTGCATAGCCTGGCAAGACGTATTTCAGGGAGACTACGTTTTGTTCTTTCTCACCAGGTCACTAGATTAACATCAGGAACAGCCGAGGTAGGGAAAAGGCTCAGTCCTTGGCCCTTGTTCTAAAAAACTAGGACCTCTTCGCCCTAGCTTCCTCTTCTCCTGCGCTGTGGTGCATGTCTGCTAATGTTCAGACCATGGTGGCTGTGATTAAAGATGCCAGCAGTGAACTACTTGGTACATAAAGGCCCCCAAATATGACACTTGAAAGGAGAAGAGATGTAAATATTACATTAATTATTTTATCTATACCCATAAACATTTATTAATACCGTTACATGTTGGTATTCCTTAGAAGCTGGCAGAATTAAAAAAGGAGAGAATATTTAGATCAGTGGTTCTCAACACAGAGCAGTTTTGTCCCCAAGGGGACGTTGGGCAATGACTGGTGACATTTTTGGTTGTCACAACTCAAGGAGGGGTGCTACTGGCATCTAGTGGGTAGAGACCAGGGATGCTGCTAAACATCCTGTAATGCATAGAACATATCCCCATAACAAAGAATTATCCAGCCCAAAATGTTAATAGTGCCAGCACTGGGAAACTGTGGTTTAGGTTAAAAACCAGTAAATTAGCTACTGCCTAACTTTGATAAATGTTATTAGCAAACAGGGATAGGAATCTCAAAGATTCACAAAATTATCAAGGCTAGCAGTAGACCTAGAGCTAGATACATTTTTCCTATTTGGGATTAAAACAGTCAGGGACAAAAAGATACTCATTTTATGAATCAATACATGCAAAGTGAAATTTTGTTTTCTTTGTAGCATTATGGGGAATTCATTTTCAAGGTAATCAAAACCATGTTTTGCTTCCCCATTGCCACTACTAATTTTTCATTGACTCAGGACTTTTTCTCTTGCAGTTCTGAATCAGCCAGGGGCCCCCAAAACACAAATTTTTATGAATGGCACCTGCTCCCCATCTTTATTGCCATCCCTACCACCCCCAGTGCCCTTCCCTCTCCCAGTTGTTCCTGACTACAGGTGAGCTGCTCTTTAGAAGCGCATTCTTCATTCATTGTATGCTGCTACTTCTCTTGGTTTCTAAAATTAGCTTTTCACAGAAATGAATTAATGAAAATTTAGAGATTAATTTTTTTCATTTTAAGGTGGTATTTCACTATTACACATTCCCATTTATTTTTTTCCAAAATGGGAATCACTTTAAAAATAGTAATTATAAAGATACATAAAATTTATATATACACATCTGTGTGTGTTGTGTGTGTACAGTCATGCATTGCTTAACAACGGGGATACTTTCTGAGAAATGCTGTGTTAGGGAATTTAGCCATCATACTATCATCACAGAGTGTACTTACACAAACCTAGATAGTATAGCCTACTACACACCTAGGCCCTATAGGATAGCCTAAGGCTCCTAAGCTATAAACCTGTACATCATGTTACTGTACTGAGTACTGTAGGCAATTGTAACACAATGGTAAGTATTTGTACATCTAAACATAGAAAAGTTATGGTAAAAATACAGTATTATAATCTTACGGGACCACTGTTATGTAGTCCATCATTGACCAAAATATGGGTATGTGGTACATGACTGTATATATGTATGTATGTTTGCATAAATAAAATATAAGGAAGAAAATTTTAAATTTCTTAGTATACTACCTAGAGAAAACCAATTAAATCTTTAGGGTTATCCACTCTATAAAGTTGTGTGTGTGTGTACATATACACACACACACTATATATATACACACATATACTCATTTGATACAAACATCCATATATACACAATATACCTACAGAGTGGACATCTTGCCATGCCAGTAAATATAGATCTGTATTTTAATGGTTGTATAGTATTCAGTTATGGATGTATTATTGTATCTATCCCCTGTCATTTAACATCTAGAATTCTTTTATTTTTTTGTTCTTCCCTATAAACCCTTTTTTGTTATATTTGTAAACCACTGGCATTTGTTCCTACCATTCAGCTCCTCCACATACCTCTTTCGGCTGATGGCAGTTGTTGTCCACCATGGAGACATGCACTCTGGACACTTTGTCACTTACCGACGGTCCCCACCTTCAGCCAAGAACCCTCTCTCAACCAGCAACCAGTGGCTGTGGATTTCTGATGACACTGTACGCAAGGCCAGCCTGCAGGAAGTCCTGTCCTCCAGTGCTTACCTGCTGTTTTATGAGCGTGTCCTTTCCCAGGTGCAGCACCAGAGTCAGGAGTACAAGTCTGAAGAATGACTCTGCCCAGCCTCAGAGCTAGCTGAGGGTACTGTCCAAACTCCAGGAAAAAAGCAAAACCATACGCTGTGTGTGTGTGTGCCAGCACCCCACTAGAGCCCTTCAGCTTTCTGGTGTGTTCTAAGAGCAGGCTCCGCAAGGGAGCCAGTGGCCTCGATTCATACCAAATCAGGCTCCCTGAGCAGCTCTGCTAGTGAGCACTGGAAGGTGCCGTCGTGTTAGGAAAGCATTCATTATGTCTAGAGCGTCTTTTTACTCATCTGATACAGGTAATTAAAAGTAACCAAATTTCAGAAGCCACCTTTTTTATATGGTAATATGTTAGGTGTTCTGAGAAGGGAGTTACCTTTGTCTAATCCTCTTATGTTTCAGCATAGATCTTTTATTTTTAATAAGCAGGCCTATAAAAATTGTTGACAAGATTTAGTGAAAGTATTAAAGGCAACACTTCAGAAGAAAAAGTGCCTTTCACTTTCGATTGCTTTTGTAGCACATCCATTCTGAAAAATATACATTATCTAAGAGTCACATAAACAATTTTTGAAAAGCTCTATTCCTTCCAAGTTACTCAAAGGATGGCAAAAGAACAGTTAAAAGATGCCTAAAGAACACCTCCCTTCCCTTTTTGTATGCCTTTTTCTAATCTTTCAATTCTTTATATGTAGTAAAGGCTCATCTGCCAAATCTGCCCCTCCGGGAAATTCTTTCACTATGTCAGTTGTAAGTGAAATGCTTACTTGTTGCTTTTATCTTTTGTATACTGTATTGAGATATAGTATTGTATAAAACTATGTGAATAACCAGAATTGAGCAGTATCTGTGCAGCACCTATGATTCCTCTGCTCTCTAGGAAACTCAATTACACAAGGATCCACTGTGGACAGTTCTTTTGTGTTTATTTATTGCCCATGCAGAGCTCTTAAGGTTTACAGGTAGGAGCTTGGGGCTGTGTGAAAAGACAATCCCTGTCTTGATTTGAGAGCTGGATTAGGAAGGAAAGGCACTGACCACAGGGCTACAATCTCTCTTGACTTCAGTTTCCTCATTTGTAAAGTGAAGGGTTAGATTTGATGACTATGAAAGTCCAGCCCTTTCCATTAAAGGAAGAGAGCAGCTTTTTTTTAAAAACGTAAGTACAGCTGACATCTAGTACTGTCATTTTGTTATAGGCCTATATTCTAAAAGAGTATATTAAGCATTTTCTTCCGTTTTCAGATAAGTCTCATGAATGTAGCCCAGGGCTGAAGGAATTTTGATGACATAGTAGTCCCTATGTTTTAGCTACCTTTTTTTTTTTTTTTTTTGTCTTTTTCCGTGTCCGGCAACGGATCGCAACCCTCAGTGTCGCCCCCGCACCGGACCGGGACCGGCAACGGGATCGCAACCCTCGGTGCTGCCCCCGCGCCTCACTCAGCCAGTGAGCGGGAACCGGCCTGCACATGGGATCCGAACCCTCGGGCGGGAGCGCCGCCGCGCTTCCCAAGCGGCGCACTATCCAGTGCGCCACCGGGCCGGCCCATTAGCTAACTTTTTAATTAAAAAAAAAAAGATACCAAATTCAAACTGACTCTTCAAAGATTTGGAATCAGACCTATCCAAAAGTTCATGTGAAGTAAGTCTAAGAACTGTGTGTCCTCTGCTAGGGGTGAGCTGGCAGACACTTCTAGACAATGCCATAGTGTCAGCTAAAAGTGCAAGAAGCCCAGGTGCTCACCATTCCTCCGAGCCCAGTGTGCATTCTGAGGACTCAGTAAATCTCGCTACCAATAGAATGTGAAGGTTCTCCAGGCCCCAACATCAGTGTGAAAGCAGCTGGAACCATCTGATCCATTCATTGCTGACCTGCTGCAGACCTTGGCTTTGGTAATGAAGTGAACACACCATTTTACCAGAAATTGTGTGACCTTAAACTGCATTGCAGAGCTGTAGCTTTAAGTAATTGCTGTTCTGTCACGGCTTACTCTGAAATCTGCCGTTAAAGAGATGTACAAAAGGAGATAAGCTTTTGAACATTTGGTTGTAAGCAGATCTTTGATGAGAGGGCAGGATTTGAGCCAGGGTTGTAAATGTGAATGATATTTGTATAACGTCTCTTAACCTAACTTAAAGCTGACTTCCTCATTTTGTAAATTATCAGGCGCTAAATAGCAGCCAAATATTCTGATTTCTAGTTTTAAGTTATTTACAAAGTAGCTGCTTTTCAGAAAAACATAAGTTAAGCTAGTGGTTTATGCCATAACTACCAATTTATGTATCTGCTAAAGGTACTTTTGTATGTGTTGTGTATTATAGCAATAAAAGATTCATTTTGTTAGGGAAAAAAATCAACTGTATTCTTTGATACAAACATCCTTTTTCTTTTTTTTTTTTGTTGTTGTTAAAATAAGGCATACTTTTATTGTATTCAAAAACATATTATTGGGATAAAACTATGTAAATCAAAAAGGCTAAATTCACAATTTAAAAACAAAAAAATTATGTATTAAGCATATACTTTGGGCAAAGGCAGTCTTCAGAACATAGGAATGATCTTGATGTATTTATGATCATCATAAATTTCATAATGTAGTGGGAGACATGAGATAAGATGATAAAAACTATAATACAAGACAAAGAGGTAAATGTTTTATCCAAAATTTAAGTATGGGAGGGGCTGAAGAAGAGGCGAAAATCCAAATTTGATAAGGTTATTTTTATTTACATTTTACCAGTTTTATTAAGTTTATTTGACATGAGTCTAATTTGCAAAGAGCCAGCCTCAGTTTTTGAGAGTTAGAGTAAAAGAGGAATATAATCAATACTGTGAGTGCTCACTTTGTCTCAGGCACAACATCAAACAGGCTCATAATTATTATGCTATTCAATTATTGTAATGACCCTTTCAAGAAGTTATTACTAGCTGCACTTCACTGGTGAGGAAACAGATTCACAGTTATCAAGTAGTTGGTCCATGCAAACATCCTTTTTCTGAATTCTACATTGTTATGTAACAATCCCTACAGTTTGGCTTGGTTAAACCTTTTCTATGTTCCCTGTTGATCAAGAAAACGCCAACTCCCTCTCAGAATAGAGAGGGAAAGAGAAAATAGAAGTACTAACTGTTAAAAACATTTTATTTTTTAGTAGGCAAAATTTTCCGAAATGTCAAATTGACACGTGGAGTAAGAATCTTCTTTCGGATGGGAAGACTGTGATACCAATGAACGTTGGTTGGGTGGTTCATCATCAGTAAACTCCCATGTGCCAGCTGGAGCCTGACCACCTCCAACCTCCGAGAGGGGTTCTTCCCTCGAGAATCCTTATGCCGGAAGAAGAAGTCCCTGCAGGCACCGAAGGAGACAGAGGCGATGGGGCTTCCAGGGGCTAGCTCTCTTTCATCATCTCGGTGCTCCCCGATGTGGTCGCAGCCATCTTTATACCTGCAATGAGAAAACAAGCAGAGCTCATAAAAACAACCCTTTCCTGGAACTTGCCAACACCGCAAACTCCTTGTTTTCTTGTGGTCCCTGCTGTTTTCTGCAAGGGTTTGAGGGCTTTATCTGGTTCCACACATGAGCCAACCCTGAAGCATCTTCACTTTGTTATTTAGTCCTATTTGACCACATTCTTGAAAAACTTAACACAAAGAAACCAAAATCATGTCTTACAGCTCCCCTGCTTCATATATGTAAACCTTTATCACACAAAATGATTTCTCCCTACACTTAGAAGAAAGTCCATATTTCCTGCAGTCTGGCCCGTGCCCACCTCTGACTTCTTCCCATCCCCCTCATCTGCTGCTTTACAGCTGCACCAGTGAGATTTCTGCTCCATAGACACTCCAGGTTCACTCTGCTTTTCCTCCAGACGTCTCTGGCTCTTGCTGTCCACTTAGTTATCAGCTTAAACATCACTGCCCAGTGAGCCCTCCTCTATCTCATCTAAAGTGACTGCCCCCTAAACCCAGGGGTCTCAACCAGGACGATTCTGCCCCAAGGGGACCCCGAGCAATGTTTGGAGACATTTTTGGGTGCTATAATGCAGGGCATGCTACTGGCAGTGTATGTGGGTGGAGGCCAGAGATGTGCTCAAATCCTTCAACGCACAGGTCAGTCTCCCAAAGCAAAGAATTATCCAGCCCAAAATGTCAGTAGTGCTGCCGCTGAGAAACCCTGTCCTAAACCCAAACACCTTCCTCTCAGTCAAATCAGCCTGTTTAATTTTCTTCAAGCCATTTATCACTGTTCATGATTTATGAGTTCATCATTGTTACCACTGTTCATGAGTTAATCACCTCTCACTTCCTACATGAGCTCCAGACTGACTGCTCGTGCTGTGCCACTACTATATTCCTTGTGTACTACAGAATGATTTGTTTTACAAATGAACAACATATGGTGGAATCCTAAACTCTTCCTTTTGGAGGAGACAGATTTATAAAATGTAGTCCACTAAACAGGTAGGGTGTCACCTGTTGACGAGCACGAAATTGAAGGTCTGTCCAGTCACCCCAGAGACATGATTCCGGACATGCTCTAGAACTGGGATCCATGGCTTTGGAGACAATGTAAGGCCTGAAAACGTGTAGGTCAGCCCAGCGTCACCGTACGTCGCCTGCTTCCTTGGCACACTGTGCCACTTCCCGAACACCTGGATCCTGGTCAGTGCACCTGTGCAGATGAAACATGGCAGTTCTGTCCCTCCTGGGATCCCCAGAAATCCAGGCAGGTGAGTGCCCAGCATACTCACTTGCTGAGTGTTCAGGATTGAAAAGGAAGTAAAACAGGAATAACATTGCTCTCTGTCGTTCAGTGTAATTTAATGCCCTGCCAAGGACCCTCTCCTCAAAAATCATTGTGGCTTGCCCACAATTTTAATGTAAGGACAGTGACTTTGCCCTACACTTAGAGAAATGCGGTCCTAGGCCAGTTGTTTTTAAACACTGTAACTTAATTACGTTAACTACAGCAGAAGCGGAATAAAGAGGCTGAAATTTGAGCACCATGAAGTTGAGTTTACACGCAAGGATGCTTTTGTCAACTGTAGGGACTAAGGGCCTGTGGCTCCATAAAAGATGGAACTCACATAGCTCAGGTTGTAGCCTGGGGTCTTGCAGGCTTTTCACTGCCTCCCTCAAACTGCTCTGCCAGCTCCCCATGTGCTCATCAGCGGGTACAGCAGCACTTCTCAGTGTGTGGTCTCCAGGGCAGCAGCAGCACCACCACCTGGGAACTCCTTAGAAACTAGACTGCAAGGCTGGGGCCCAGCAATCCCAGTTTGTACAAGCTACAGGTCCTCCAGGTGATGCTGAGACGCATTGGTGTAGAGGAATTACCTGGTTTTTGGTTTTTTGTGTGTGTGGTGGCTGGCCAGTAGGGGGATCTGAACCCCGACCTTGGTGTTATAAGGCTGCACTCTAACCGAGCTAACCTCCAGCCCCTGGAATTACCTGGTTATTTGCCGTCTCTTCTACTAGACCTACTAGTGATTCTCAACCCTGGCTGCACATCAGAATCACCTGGAAACTTTCTAAAAACACTGATGCCAAGGCTGCACTCCCAGCTGTTTTAATTCAACTGGTCTCGAATAGAACCCAGTATCTTTAAAAAAAAAAAAAAAAAAAACTTTCCCAAGTGATTCTAATCAGTAGCTAGGGGGAGCTTCGCTCTAGTTATCTGTCAGCTCCCAGCAGACACGCACCCGTTTTTTTCAGGTTTGTATCCCAAACACCTAACAACGTGCCTGGTCCAGAGGTGTCCAGAGAATATATATATATTTTTTTGTCTTTTGTCTTTTTCCGTGTCCGGCAACGGATCGCAACCCTTAGTGTTGCCCCCGTACCGGACCGGGGACCAGCAACGGGATTGCAACCCTCGGTGTTGCTCCCGCACCTCGCTCAGCCAGTGAGCGGGAACCGGTCTGTATGTGGGATCCGAACCCTCGGGCGGGAGTGCCGCTGCGCTTCCCAAGCGGCGCACTATCCAGTGCGCCACCGGGCCAGCCCCCCAGAGAATATTTTTTAATCTACTGGCAAACATATCAGTCACTAATGGTTCCTGAGTTCAGATTTCTCTAAACACAGATGATTAGTTTTATCAGATAAGCCTTCAACACACACATAGTCCTCTGTTTACCTGTAAAATATTCCACTTCTTTCTCCAGCTCTTGGAAAATCTTGTCCGCCTCCGCTTTGCCAAAGAGGACCGTGTAATCGCAATCCAGGCCCTCGGCCTGAAGGTGCCTCCAGCTGGGGCCTGCCGAGTGGACCCAATTCCCTGGGATCTCTCTCCTGGGCCTCTTCCTTGGGCTTTCTTTGTCTCCTCCCAACAGAGTTAGCTCTTTTCCACTCTGCTCTTGCTCCTCCCCCTTTCTCCAAGTGCCCCCTTGAACCCCCTTCACCAGAAATCTGTCCATCCTGTCTCCCCACAGGAAACAAGTGGATGTTGGTGATGAGGCAAAGAGAAAGGAAGAGACTGCCCAGGCTCTGTCCTTGATACAAAAATCTGCTCATCCAAGGGGTCCCACAGCAACATTCCTATTTAAGTTTCCATTTTAAAGTTTAAAACCATGTCCTGGAAAGGAAGAAGAGGATTTTCAAGCTGTAAGGGCCCCTAGGGACGATCTGGCCCTGGGTCTCCCTCACCCAGAATCAGCTGGCTAGCTTGCAAAAACCCAGATGGACTGCATTCCACCTCCAAGCACCAGCATTTTAAAATAAATTCCTCCTGGGCATTCGCATGCCAGAGCCAAATTCGGAAACTACAATCCAAACCCTCATGTTACAGATGGAGAAACTGACTCCCGGAGAGGGGAAAGGGATTGCCCAATCACCCAGAAAAGCCGGGTCTCCATCTCCTGTCCACCCCGCTAAGGGACTGCAATTGTTAACTGCCCTCCCGGCTCCCGCTCCTGCGCAGCTCTGAATCCTGCAAACACCCTAGAGGGGCCCTGTCCGGCGGGAAAGCACTCACCCGGCCCGCAGCTCGCACGCGCTCCCACTTCCGGGGCAAGCTGGGAAACCCCGGCAAGTGCCAAACAAGCCGCCGGGCGGCCTCCTAGCGCCACCTGTTGGCTGTTTTGGTGCGTTGCAAGCATTGCCGTGTTTTCGGCTTAACATTTGTTCTGGAGTTGGTGAGGATCACTTAACCTCTCCGGGCTTGAATCCCTCATCTGCAAGCGGAGGAGGACAGCACCTATGTCATGAGAGCGCTATGAGGACTAAATGAGAAGGTGTGCGAAAACTGCTTCTGTGGTGCAAATAAGTGTTAGGTTTTATTACTGCTCCCACTGTTTATTTACTGTCTCCCCTCAATGGAATGAAAGCTTCATGAGATTGGGGCCTTTTCGGTTTGATGTTTTGAGGTTTTTTTCGCACTTGGCCAGTGTGGGAATCTGAGCCCTGGGACCTTTGTTTTTGAAGCTGCTTCATGAGTTTCTGGGAATTTTGACAAACGTACAATGTTGTATGTATGACCACCACCACAATCAAGATCTAGAACAGTTTCATCACCCCATAAAACTCCCCCAGCCTCTTAGTTCTATAAACTTGCCCCTCTCACCCAGCCTCTGGCAACCACTGATCTGTCTTGTCCCTATAGTTTTGCCTTTTCCAGAATTCATATAAATGGAATCATACATTCTCTAGCCTTTTCCATCTGACTTCTTTCACTTAAGCATACTGCTCTTCATATTTATCCATGTTGTGTGTTATCAATCGTTTGTTCTTTTTTTTTTTTTTTTTCCTTTTTGTCTTTTTTCATGACCGGCAACGGATTGCAACCCTCAGTGTCGCGCCCGTACCGGACCGGGACCGGCAACGGGATCGCAACCCTCGG
>NW_007726640.1:230625-232490 GCF_000696425.1 Galeopterus variegatus | reverse complement strand
GAACCCTCGGCGGGAGCGCCGCCGCACTTCCCAAGCGGCGCACTATAGCAGTGCGCCATGCCACCGGGCCGGCCCCAATCGTTTGTTCTTTTTTCTTGCTGAATAGTACTCCATTGTATGCATGCACCACAGTGGTGAGTACCACAAAGGAGCCATAAATGCCAGTTGGGCGTCTGGGTTGTTTCCTGTTTTAGGCGATTGTGAATAAAGTTGCTATAAACATCTATGTACAAGCTTTCGTGTGAATACAGATTTTCATTTATCTTGGGGAAATGCCTATGAGTGGGATTGCTGGATCAGATGATAAAGTTCAACTTTATACAAGACTGCTGAATTGTTTTTCGAAGTGGCTATAAGGGCAAATGATTTTCAGTTATGAGCCCCTCTCCCTTCCTATACTTGAAAGAAAGTGAGCCGAGATGCCAGGAAGAAATCTGCTGGGCTGTGCTCAAAGTAGCAGGCAGCCCAGGGCTACCCTGAAAGGTGTGGCACCAGGTGTGGGGGTGGTAGAGCTTATATACTGCGCCAAGGGCTGGCTGATACCATCAAGGAGGGTCATTATGCTAATGTGGATGGAGGTGGAGAACTGTGTCCTTGTGGAAGCAAAAGGGGTTTCTGTTTAAGTCAGGAGGCTTCTCCTAAAGGGAAGGG
Source organism: Galeopterus variegatus (assembly GCF_000696425.1). Classification (NCBI taxonomy): domain Eukaryota; kingdom Metazoa; phylum Chordata; class Mammalia; order Dermoptera; family Cynocephalidae; genus Galeopterus; species Galeopterus variegatus. Next base: position 231,839 of record NW_007726640.1, on the reverse strand, counting down.
GGTAGGGGAGGGGTAGAGGTGGGCGGCGCCATTTTGTACTTGGGCTTGTCTAAAGTGGCGCTGGTTATGTTGCAGGTCTATTAATACTTAAGCTCCTTGTCCCAGGCACTGGTACACACCAGCAACAAGGAGAAAGTTCCTGCCCTCATCCACGTTATGTTTTGGAGATGGAGACAAAAATAAACAAGAGATGAATAGTAATTTTATACAGTATAGAAGTTATTAGAGCGATGGGCTAGAAAGTGAGACAGGAGGCAAGGTCTGTGAGGAAAGGATCCTGAAGCTTTCCAGGCAGGGCAACAGCATGTGCAAGAGTTTGAAGGCCACAAGGGGACAAGCTTGTGTCCAGGTAATGTGCTGGGAGGCAGATTCAGTGCCCACTGGTCAGAGAGGGAAGCGTTCTTGAGAGCTGGGTAAGAAAGCAGCTGGGGTTTTATACTAAGCATATGTGAAGACCATAGAAGGGTTTTAACCCAGGGATTGTCATGATGTAACTTACGTTTCAGAAGGATTGTAGCCAGGAGATGGAAGAGCAGCAGTTGAATTCGGGATATTTTGGAGATAAAACCAAAAGGAGATATTGATGGTTTGGATACGAAGAGAGAGGGAAAGAGAAGAATCCCAGGTGTATGGGGGGTGGGGGAATGGTGGTGCCCTTCGGAGGATGAAGAGCTTGAGGTTTAACTTCCAGGACCTCAAATTCTCCCCCAAACCTTACAGGCTAGGTAAAAAGTCTGACCATTCTAAGACTGAGTTTGTTGTCAGTGAAATCGGTTGTGAAAATTAAACGAGAGAATGTATTTCAAAGATCAACAAATACCATTATAATGCTTATTTCACTCCCACAATATCCCTATGGGGCAGGAACTAACCTTCCTACAAGCTGAGAGGTGGAGGGACTTGCCCAAAGGCAGAGGCTACGAACAGACAAAGTGAATGAAAGAATAAGCTCCTGCGCATGGTGCCAAATCCCACCCCGCCCTGGGGTCTTTGCGCAGCCACCCCTCCCGCACATGCGTACTAAGCCCTCCGCCCCCAGCCCCCAAAGCCCACCGCTCGGAGCATGCGCGGGCCGTTTGGCGCCAATTTCGGACCGCCACAGCTAGCGTCAGCCTCGCTGGTTCCCGGGTGGCGCGCGTTCGCCCCTGCCCGCCTTCGGGATGATCGGCCAGAAGACGCTCTACTCCTTTTTCTCCCCGAGTCCCGCCAGCAGG
>NW_007726640.1:208812-229680 GCF_000696425.1 Galeopterus variegatus | reverse complement strand
CCCCACCTGACCGAGGGGCTGCTGGGGCTCGCCGCTGACTCGGTAAGCCGGGGCCCCCGCGTGCAGGACAGTCTTTTCGTTTTCAAAACAGATGCCGCCGTCCCCCATCGGTCGCCATGCTGCGGGGCCAGCCAATGGGGGCAAGCCTCCGGGCCCGCTGCGCCAATCGGCGCGCCGCCAGCCCGCCCAGCTCTGCCCGCTGTCCAATCGAGGAGGGCGGGGGCGGGGCCCCGAGGGGAGGGTTTTGCCGCGAAAAGGCCACGTGGGGATGCGAGTGGCGGGTCTGGCGTGGCGGGGCGCCTCGGTGCTTGGTCCTTAGTCGCGCGAATTTCTCGGGGGACGCCGCGGGCCTGCCTCACAGCCCCTCTCCCTGCCCCACTTTAGTACCAGCCTCCAAATCTTCGGACAGGGGCCAGTCCTGGGCTCCCATGGTCCGATTTTGCTCAGATCTGCTCCACAAATGGGCATCTTCCGTGGTGGGCCACTGTGTCTGGGCCGGAAGCTGCTGGCGCCCGGGACGGGGCAGCTGCAGCTCGTGACCCGCCTCTGCGGGGACCCCTTGCAGGACAGCCCCGCCAAGAAGGCCCGGGCTGAGCAGGACGAGCCCGGCACGCCGCCCTCCTCGCCGCTGAGCCCTGAGCAGCTGGTCCGCATCCAGAGGAACAAGGCCGCGGCCCTGCTCAGACTCGCGGCCCGCAACGTGCCCGTGGGCTTTGGTGAGAGTTGGAAGAAGCACCTCAGCGGAGAGTTCGGGAAGCCGTATTTTATAAAGGTAAATGCGGAAGTTCACCTTTTATAGGAGTAAACGTGGAGGCCACTGGCCCTTTGTTTTGTTATTATAGCAGGCTAAGTCCACGTTTATAGGAGATTGCTCTCATAGGCTCATAGTGACCCTCATTCAACCCCTTTTTCGCACAAAGGAGATAAAAATAAAGACGTGCTTTGAATGTGCACGTTTATATTGGTTAAAGTTGTTAAAGCCTGTAAAATGATATCATGGCTTCTTTTAAGCCACTTAGTCTGCTCTCCAGGAAAGGCCGGCGTAGTAAAACCACCAGCCAGACTGAATGAAAGCTTTCTTGGTTTTTAGAAAGGGGGGCGGAGCGGTGGTGGCGCCATCAGGAAATTAAAGCAGCCAGGTGCAAATCAACTTTGACGCAGGCCACAGAAAGAGGGAGGGAACTGGTGAGATTGAGCAAGTTATGTAGGGAGCAGATACTGTTTTTATTGTTTTTAAAAGAATTTGAATATAAAACATGGCAAAGAGTTAGATGATGCTTCATTAAAGGTTTTCTTATTGAATTCATTGGTTTCCAGTGGGAATCTGATTTTAAGTCTAGTTTATCTTTAAATCAGCTAATGGGATTTGTTGCAGAAGAAAGAAAACATTATACTGTTTATCCACCCCCACACCAAGTCTTCACATGGACCCAAATGTGTGACATAAGAGATGTAAGTACAAGTTGTTGATGAATTTTATTAGGGGAGGGAATCAAATGTATTTTTTAATTAAGGGCCCTGGAGTTAAGCTGCAATCTATAATTTCAGTAGTAAATAAAACACTGAAATTGTGAAGTTTGACTGTATTTCAGCTTATATTTACTCTTTTTAACCTTTACCAGTCATCTTTTAAAAAAAAAAAAAGAAATTTTGTGTTTTATGTTTTCTTAAAATAAGCAGTAATTTTTTCATAAGCATTTACAGAAATACCTTTAAAAATATGTTGGTATTACATCATCTTGCAGCTGTCTGGAAATTGCTTCAAAACAGAAAACAAATTTAAAAAAAATGTAAAAGTACAATTGTTCTGAAATCCTAGGCTGAAGAGATTATGGGATGTTTTGTTTTATGCTATCCCACTGGTGCATTTTGTATCTTCTAACTACTGGCTCTTGATTCCTTAGACACTAAGTTATACATTCTCCTGGGTAATGTTCCTAGGAGAAATAAGAGCTAAAGAAAAGTTTATCTCCATTGCTCATTCAGTTCAGCTCATTTCTGGTTGGACTTTAACTGGGCATGTGTTAGGCATTAGGAATGTGTTGAAATGTTTTTCTTTTGTTAACACTCTCTACACCAGGGGGAGTCCAACCACTGACCTCAGATTTGTTCGTTTTTACGACAGTATACACAGAAGACAGATTTGCAATTATTTTTAGCATGTCTTACTTTAGAGATTTGAAAGGACACAAATAGCAATTAAAAGATGACCGATAAGGGGATCTCAACCCTTGGCTTGGTGTTGTGAGCACCACGCTCAGCCAGTGAGCCATCGGGCCATCCCTATGTAGGATCCGAACCCGTGGCCTTGGTGTTATCAGCACCACACTCTCCTGAGTGAACCACGAGCCGGCCTAAGGTCCCATAATATTATAATGGAGCTGAAAAATCCCTATCGCCCAGTGGTATCAAAGCACAGTGCATTACTCATGTAGGAGCCAGAGGCTGTACCATATACTCTAGGTGTGTAGTAGGCTATGCCATCTAGGTTTAAGTACAGTCTGTGATATTAGTGCAACAACAACAAAAAACGCATTTCTCACAGTGGTTCCCTGTCATTAAGCAACAAATGACTATTAAATCAAATAGATATGAAATAAGTTAATAAGCCATCTTGATAAGGCAGCCACATCTAATACTTAGAATATCTCACAATATTCATTTTAGAGCAAGATCTTTGTTTTTGTATTTTGGCAGCTGGCAGGTACGGAATTGGCCTGTAAGGGGATCTGAACCCTTGACCTTGGAGTTATATCAGCACCATGCTCTCACAAGTGAGCTAACTGGCCAGCCCATAGTTCCTTGTTTTTTGAAGTTAAACAAAAGAAATACTAAGTCCTATTAAATTCAGTATGAGTTTGCTTCTTGTTTGAATATTATGCCCTGTTCTGAATACCAACGATCAATATAAACAGGGAACACTCAGAAAAGAGGGATCAGACCTCTGCATCTCTGAGGGGCTTCTTTGCAGACGAGATGAGAATACATTCCGAGGGTCAGGGAGGTTATGTAGCTCGCCCAAGATCATCCCTCATCCAGGCTGGAGCCTCTGAGCCCAAAAGCTTCACTTCCGGGACAGGTTGCTTCATGACAGAAAATATGCTAGCGACAGTGTGAGCACCAAGGGAAGGGAAGAGAGGTCCCCAAAAGCTTCCTGGTTATGGGCTGTCTGAAGCTGGATTTTGAAGGATAAAGAGTATGTCCGCTGTGGAGGGAGATTCTGAGAAAGGACACCATGGACGGAAGCATGGGAGTGGAGGCGACGGGGGCGGGTGCTGGAAAGATAGGGTGTGCCTATGTGCATGGCAGTGCCTCCTGTGACAGGGCTTCATTACTTCTCATTGCCTCTCACCACCCGCTTCCATGGCCCTCTTGCCCCCGACCTCATTCTCTCTGGTTTCATCTGCTAGAGGATGTAGGGGAGCAGGCACCCTCATGTGCTGCTGATGGGGAATTCAGATTGTTTCAACTCACTGGAAAGTAACTGGGCCCACATTTGTGAAAGTTTAAAATACACTTGGCCTTTGACTGGCACCTCTGCTGTTATGAATCTAGTCCATAGAAATAAAACCAACAGTGTGTAAGGATGTGCTGTGTTGACTTGAAGGGTGCCTCAAATGTACAACGTGAGAAATACAGAATGTAGGGTAATGAGTATAGGACCCTAACTACTTAGGTGATAAAAAATGGTTAACTCAGGATAGGACAGGGGTGACTAGGAGATAGCTAACTACTTTATATGTTTCTGAATGGTTGTACTTGTTACAAGGGTGTATCTACCTTTGTGATTTGAAAAATGAAGAGGGAGAAAGCAATGTTGACCCCAACTTGTTTGAAACGCTTGTCAGAGAAAGGGGGTGGGGTGGCGTGGCAGGGGGATTGAGTGAAGGATAATTTGGTAATGGGAAGTAATGGTGCCCAGTCAGTCACTCCCTTCCTGTGGTTCTCAGTTGGATCAAGACGGGGCTCCCCTTCTCATGGTGTGTCGCTTTGTGCAGGTGATCAGTCAGCCAGCTGTTCATGTAGACTGCCTACACTACAGTATTGTTTCATTCCTTGCCACCTGCTGTTCACAGGTGAAGGTTGTCATCCTGGGACAGGATCCATATCATGGACCCAATCAAGCTCATGGGCTCTGCTTTAGTGTTCAAAGACCTGTTCCACCTCCGCCCAGGTATGATTGCTTTACAGATGGACTCTGGTCCAATCGTGATCACTTTCAATGTGTACTGTGTATATTGCAGGTGTGACTGTGTGGGGGACTTTCACTAGCCTTTGGAGCTGGATCTTTCAATCTCAGCACTATTTGGAGCTGAGTCATTCTTTGTTGGGGGTGGGGAAGAGCTGTCCTGTGCGTTGCAGAATGTTGAGCAGCATCCCTGGCCTCAACCCACTAGATGCCAGTGTACACCCCCCAGTTGTGATAATGAAAAATGTCTAGACATTGGGGGGCAAAATCACTCCTGGTTAAGAATCACTGCTTTGAAGGACTTTATATATAATATATACAAATATTATAAATACAGAGAGATATAAAACTGTTACTGAGCATTAGTTGTCAATCGCTGGGCTAATTTACTATGGGTAGTGTTGTGTTGGGGGGGGGTGGCACCTGACCAGTACAGGGATCTGAACCCACGACCTTGGTGTTATAAGGCTATGCCATAACCAACTGAGCTAACTGGCCAGCCCCGGGCTAATTTATTTAGGTCTTCCAAAGTGCTATTCCTTAAATCCAGCCACAGACCAAAATAAAGGACCTGGACAGATCTACCTGTCGGATGACTGGTGGTTTTTATCTCATTAATCCCTGCCTTATGTTCCATTGTCTTTTCCAAGTGCTGGCTTTATAGGCTGTAATCTCTAACCTTTCCACACATATCTTGGAGGTTACTGAACTTTCAAAATTAGACTTAAGATTCTGCTTTATGTTTTTCTTCCGGCTTGCTTTCAGTTTGGAAAACATTTATAAAGAGCTGTCTACTGACATCGATGGTTTTGTTCATCCTGGCCATGGAGATTTATCTGGGTGGGCCAAACAAGGTAAACCAACCACTGCTAGATATATTTTGAACTGATGTCAACAGTCTTTTTTCTATCCTGCTTGTTTATATTTTTAAAAGGTTGCCATAAAGAACTCTAGAGAGCTCTGATAAAATGGCTAATTTATAAAAGTAAAAAAAAACATATATAGTATCTTGGTTTTATCCTGTGGGCAATATTTTCTTTCATGTTTTAATTATAATTTGAAAGAAAAGTTTGTTCCTTGTTAATATTTTAAGTTTATCCACTCAACCTGACTTTGACCATTTGGAAGGTGGCCTCACTCTGCTCATTTGACACGAGGCTTGTGCGTGTGTTTAAGACCTATCTACAAGATACCTTTTCTTCTGCCGAGGGATATAATGCATGTTCACTGGAAGATGCTAAAAGGGCAAAAAATAAAATGCCCTCTTATTTCCTCTCCCAGAGGTCACTACTGGTCATATGGTAATGCTTCCTTTATGACTTTCTTCAGACAGCAACACTGGATCCCATCAAGCGGATGGTTTCGTCATGTGTCTAACTCCTGTTGTTGAGTGTTTGGGCTGATTTGTTTGAGGCTACTTTTAATGTGTTTCTTTGGTGTGTGTTTGTAGGTGTTCTCCTACTCAATGCTGTGCTCACAGTTCGGGCTCATCAAGCCAATTCTCATAAGGAGAGAGGTTGGGAGCAGTTTACTGATGCAGTTGTGTCCTGGCTAAATCAAAATTCGAATGGCCTTGTCTTCTTGCTCTGGGGCTCTTATGCTCAGAGGAAGGGCAGTGCAATTGACAGGGTACGTTTTTTTTAACACTTTAAACAGTTTAATGAATTCTAGCAATCTTTGCTATGTGGTCCTGGAAAATACAGGTCACAAAATTTTTATTTTCCCTTAAGGCTATTATAATTAGACTTGAGTTTTCCATTGAAAATTGAGCAGAATTCAGACAAGTTATAGGAATAATGAATTGTGTATGAGGAAAGCAACTGACCAACTTGTGATTTAACATAGGTAGTAATATAGGCCTAAAGTCGCTGTATGCGTATAAGATACAAAGGTCCCTGGGTACCATTTATTTAACAGGTGTGCTTGCTATAAGTGATGAATGAGGCAAGAGTCTTGTTTCCAAGAAATTTGGGAGCATATAGAAAACAAAGAATTACACTTAATCACAAATTTAACTTATCCCTGAAAATACTATTCGTGGTAATCATTAAACTTTAATTGCTAATACCCAACATGACCAGGCTTCCCTCCCTGCATCCTCCCCCAGCTTGCTACCTCTCTTTTCAGTAGGCCACCCTTATCCATGGTTTCACTTAACCCACTGTCAACCTCAGTCTGAAAATATTATGAGGAAAATTCCAGAAATAAAAAATTAATGAGTTTTAAATAGCGCATCATTCTGAGTAGCATGATGGAATCTCATGCCATCCCGCTTGGGATGTGAATCATCCCTTTTTATCCAGTGTATCCACACTGTAGATGCTCCCCACCCGTTAGTCACTTAGTAGCCATCTCAGTTATCAGATCAACTGTTGCTGTATTGCAGTGCTTGTGTTAAGTCACCCTTATTTTACTCAGTGATGGCCCCAAAGCACAAGAGTAGGGGTGCTGGCACTTGAGATATGTTAAAGAAAAGCCGTAAAGTGCTTCCTCTGTGTGAAAAGTTGGAAGTTCTTGACTTAATAAGGAAAGAAAAATCAAATGCTGAAGTTGCTAGGGTCTAGGTAATAACGAATCTTCTTTCTGTGAGATTGTGAAGAAGGGAAAAGAGATTTTACCGTTGCACCTCAAACTGCATAAGTTATGGCCATAGTGCATGATAAGTGCTTAGTCAAGACGTAAGAGACACTGAATTTGTGCATGGAAGACATGAACAGAAATGTGTTCCTGTCGACAGCAGTTGGGGTCGCTACTATCTGAGGTTTTAGGCATCCACTGGGGGTGCTGGAATGTATCCCCCATGGATAAGGGGGAGCTGCTGTATGTAGCTGCTGAGATCAAAAACCTAGAAACCATCCTTAAATCCTCTCCTTCCCCACATCCCCTTAAATCCATTCATTGCATCAGTAAATCCTGTCAACTCCACCTCCTAAAAACGTCCCTATCCTACTGCTTCTCACCGTTCCCACTGCTGCCACACTGTGCTGCGCTGTGAGTTCTGTCCAAGATGACCGTGGTAGACTAGAGGCCATGGTGTTTGATGGAGGAGGAGACACTGAACTGGGAAGTGAGGGTGGGGGAAGATTTTAGAGTAAATGTTCAGTAATGAAGGAAAAGGGCTTAACTGAGGTGACCCAACAATAGTTTCTGGGGTATCTGAAATGTCCCAACTACAGTGAACCCCTTCCCTGTGTCCAGCACTGGGTCAAGTGCTTTTCACGCAGTTTCACTTAACTCTCACAAAGGCTATGCATGTAAGAACACACTTATCCATCCCCACTTTGGTTCTTAGAGAGATGAAGTCACTTGCCCAAATTTGCAGTGAGTGGCAGAGCCAGGATTAGAGCCTGCTCTGCGGAGCTTGCTACCATGTGTTCCTGAGCACCTGCTGAGCAATCTCTTCACCTGGGCAGGCCCAGTGTGGTCTTCCAACAGCTGAGCATGATTCTACGCCAGGAACAGTTAAGTCTAGAGACTTCACTCACATATTAATTATCGCCCTTATTTTCTCTTAAATGGAGTATTTTCTTTATGTTTCAATTAAGTTTTTTTTAAGGTAATAGATTCCCATGGTTAAAAAATAAAGTGTATTAAGATATGTGGTAAAAAGTCTCCCTTCCATCCTAGTTCCCATCTGTTCAATTCCTCCCCAGCTTGGGTAAGCACTGGTTTTAGTTTCTGATGTATCCCTCTAGGGTCTCTAGGCATATACAAGCAAGTAGCAATACAGTACATAAGTCAGATTTTCAGATGTAAAAGTTTCTTTCCCTTATAAAGGGTCTATATGAATGAACAAGATATTTTCAGGGGTTTTCTTTCTAAAGGAAGGGAATAGCAGTGGAAAATAATCTTGCATGCATGACCTAAGATCTGAACTTGTATGCATTGCTAGGATCTGATTACGTAGGTACTCAAGATGTGTATGAGAGTAATTTCTAACCTCTGTGCCTTAGGTATATGGCCGTTCTTATTCTTTATATTGGTCATCTTTATTATTATTAGACATGGTTTGGGTCTGAAAGCAAACAGTTGTAGAAGTAGTTTGATCTTTAAAACCAAGTTGTTTATCTCAGCCGGGTGTCTCCCGAGCACTAGATCTAGACATTCACCTGCCTCCTTACTAGTGTCCCATCGCACATCAAATTCAACATTGTCCAGACTGCATTTGTCTTTCTCCATCCGTCTCTCACTAAACTTGCTGCTCCTCAGCAATAAAAAATACCACCATCTGCCCAGTTGTTCAACCAGAAGTCTGTGCCCCTCCTTGGCACATACGCACCTCTCTCTCCCACTCCTCCCCTCCTTCTGTTTCCCCCCTCACTTCCCCTATGCAGTCAGCCATTCATTATCTGTATTCTTTCTTCCCTCCTACTGTCTCTCTAATTCTTCTCTGCCTTACCCCCTTTGCCTTGGTTCAGGCCTTCATCTGACCTCACCTGGATGTCTGTAAGGCCTTGGCTTAGGCTGGCAAGCTGGTTTTGGGGGGATGGCCCCCAGCCAGCCTCTCTGCCATAACTCCCCTTTTTCCACTTTGAGCTCCAGGCTGCCTGAACCGCCTGCACTTTTTCACTTTGCCCCACTTCCCTGCCTGCCTTTGCGCAGTCTGCTTCCTCTGCCCAGGGCGCAGAGGTCTTCTGCCTGGGAGCCTGACAGGCCTGTGCTAATGGCCGAAGAGTGTTAAGAGCTTGACCTGTATCACTTCTCATAACACTCTGAACACGTCGTCGTTCATTTGACCCTTCACGGTAGCTTCATAAGCTTGATGTTGTTGTTACTCCCAATTTATAGATGAAAACTGAAGTGCAGCTTGGAGAGCTGCAGGGACTTCTCATGCTTACTCACTACTCAGTGGCAGAGCTGGGGCCTAACCCAGGCAGACCAGCTCCAGGCTCTGTGCTCTTAACCATGCTGGGCCGCCTGGCTCTAATGACCACCCCTCCTAGACTGAGCACCTTGAAGGCAGGGATGTTTTGAAAAACAATGATTTGTTAGGTGGTTTTTATTTAAATAAAGAAAAGAGTAAAGAGGAAAACAATAATGGTTCATAGTCTCCATGCTCAGGTAACTACAGCGGTCCTTTAAAAAATCAAAGCATTCCATTTTAGTGCTGAGGCAATTCAGACAGTATGGAAAAGTACAAAATGGAAAATAAACGGCTTCCACTGCTTCCTTTCCCTAAGGAGCTGCTTTATTATAGTGTCTTTGGTATTTTTCCGAAGAAACTTAAAATGTATTTACCACTTGACCTTGCCTTTTTTTCACTTGGTAAATTTTGGAGGTCTTCCCATATCAGTACATAAGGGGTCTTAAAAAAAGTTTATAGAAACATTCATATTATCTTTTAATACCTTTTTTTTTTTTTTTTTAAAGATGACCGGTAAGGGGATCTCAACCCTTGGCTTGGTGTTGTCAGCACCACGCTCAGCCAGTGAGCAAACCGGCCATCCCTATATAGGATCCGAACCTGCGGCCTTGGTGTTATCAGCACCGCACTCTCCCGAGTGAGCCACGGGCCGGCCCTTTTAATACCATTTTTTCGTGAACTTTTTGAAGTACCCTCATACACAGCTTGACTTTGTTCTTCTAGAAGCTATGTGGTGTTCCACTGTAGGAACATTAGAAGAATATTATATAGCCAGTTGCATAAGGCTGGATTTATATTAGGTTTTAGCTTATAGAAGCAGTGCTGCAGTGAGCCCCCTTCTACACACATCTGTGTAGGTATATGCATCATGGTGTCCTTCCGCAAACAATCTTAGCAGTGGAATTGCTGGATAATAAGATATGGGCACTTAAAATGGCACAGAGATTGCTCAGTTGAAGGGTGAGACTGGTCCTCTTTGTATCGTCAGAGGCTAGCAAAGGTAGTTGGTTGCACTACAGATGAATTAACAAATGGACTTCTGTTCTAATGTAAATGCTGGAGGTATATGCACTTTGGAAGGTGGAAGAGTGTAGAGAGGTCAAAGGGGCATTATATAGCCATAAACTGCAAAGCCATAGACCCACATCTGCCACCTCTTATTCTCTGGTTCTTTTTCAGAAGCGGCACCATGTACTGCAGACTGCTCATCCCTCCCCGTTGTCCGTGTATAGAGGGTTCTTTGGATGCAGACATTTTTCTAAAACCAACGAGCTGCTGCAGAAGTCTGGCAAGAAGCCCATCGACTGGAAGGAGCTATGAGTGATCCTGAACTGAGGGGTGTTCTGTCTCCATCAGTGGTTTTGAGAAACTGCTATTGAAGTATTCGCCAGTTCTGAAGTTGAATGGAAAAGTTCTCTATTAATTCTTAAGTACTCTTGCATAAAGGGAAAAAGCTTCCGGAAAGCAGTGTGAACCAGGCTGCCACAAATGGCAGAAACAGCAAAGACCGAATGTCTTTCTCTGCACCATGGCTTTGGCCTAAAATTCAGATGAGGTCAAATACTCACCTGGCTCTCTTCAGCTCCCTTACCTTTACGAGTAAAGGGGGAGGTGCGCACCTTTTTGTACAGCAAGTAGTTTGGTACCTGCTGCTACTTTTTACCCGGTAGGTTAGACTCCTGCTTATAAGGTGTTGGCTGTTTTTGTTATAAAAGAAGCACCTTCATCCCCTGCGCAGCCCACAAGCATTCCAGAAGAACTGCCTGCCCTTTTGGTCTTTCAAGGGGCCCTTAGGCTCCTCCTTGAAGGAGGCAGGGAGATGTTTTGCAAGTTTCTGGAAATCTGGCCCAGGAATTAGGGAACGGCGTCCTGATCATAGTAGAGGTGAAGATTCCGTAGGAATAGTCCTTGGTTTGAGTCTTAACAGATAGAGGCTGAGAGAAATGAGCTGGGTCTTGTTTATCCTGTAATTTGGGGGTGTTTCTTGGAATAAGCGGTGGAAGTTGAACAAGAGGAGAAAGGGGATTTAAAAAAAAATTTTTTTTTAAATGGGTGATTTTCTCCTAGAGTTATCCTGAGTTGGAGTTTTTAAGGCAACACAGACTGCCAAATTCTGTTTTTTATGGACAGAAATCACTGGTATACTTTTTTCTACAACACTGGAGAATTTTACTTTTTGAAAAGATACTTATGCAGATTACATATTTTTTTCAATCCTTTTTTTAAAGAGACAATCTTTATTGGGTCTGCACCTCCATCTTTGATCTTGTTAGAGATGTTTTTGCTATTAGCCAGGTTAGAGTTAACCCTGCTCGAGTTTGGAAATAAAGATTGTTTAAGTTTCGCTTTGTGCCGAGTGTCTTGTGTGTGTCTGGGCCCAGGCGTGCTATTAGCCAGGTTAGAGTTAACCCTGCTCGAGTTTGGAAATAAAGATTGTTTAAGTTTCTCTTTGTGCCGAGTGTCTTGTGTGTGTCTGGGCCCAGGCGTCCGGGGACGCCCTTGGGCTGCCCTTGTACTTGGCCCCCTGTCTGTGGTTCCCATGGCAACCATCGTCTGCAGGAAGGACCGCCCCGACCCCGCCCCCTCCGCTCCGATAGAGCCGCCCACTCCTCCGCCAGGCCGCGGTAAGCGCTGGGCCGGGTTCCGGGAGGGGCTCCCTGGAGCAGGGCCCCACCCCCAGCCAGGAGCAGCACCCAAACCCCGAGTTCTGTGGACAGGCTACCTCAGGGACAGCTTCTGGCCTGGAAAAGAAAGCGATTCTTTGGGGATCTTGGCACGCCCATCATGGCTGCGTTCTGAGGTGTCCTGTGACGAGCTCGCTCCGCCGTCCTCCCTCAGCTACGGTTTCCAGACGGGCTGGCTCCCTCGTCCTCCCTCAACTCCGGTTTCCAGACTGTTCCCTGAGAATCTAGACTTCAGGTGTAGGCCAGGGCACCAGGAAGACTCTTGAAAGCCCACTGTCCTGCCAACACTTGGCTCTAGTGGCCAGGTGGGCTGTCAGGATGAGAGGCGGGATCCCCTGGGGTCTGACGAAGGAAGAAAAAGTAGGGGAAGGGTTGTGACAAGTCTGCTTTTATTGAAGTGAGCAAGAAGGTGCGCCCAGGGAAGGCATCGAGATTCGAGGTGGAGGGACCTTAGTTTTGCTTGAAAATATTGCTTCCTCTCTGGGCCTCAGTTTCCTCATCTGTGAAAAGAAGGGTTTACGATTCCACATCCTGTGATCAGCAAACAGGCTTTCCCAGGAGGAAGATGCATGCTCTACCTGCCTGCTGGTAGCTTTGCCGCCTTTCCTAAGCGTTACAATGGACTCATCCAAGGTAGAAGTGAGGGGATGTTTCTGTACCAGTTAGCAGTTGACGCTTCTCTCCAAGTGCAGCCCTGCCAGTAGCGGGGGACCTCTGAGTTACCACAGATAATTCAAGAAGCAAACTAATTATTTGGGTTTTTAAACAACATTGAACTTTAGAAGTGACACTTTAAACAACATAGCAGCATCTTACATGGTTATGACCACCCAAGAAATACAGATTTAATCAATGATTGTTTAGAAACAAGGTTCTTCATTTTGATTAACGTTTGAAACTGTGGTAGCAATTTTTCCACGTTTTGGGTTTGCTGGTTCTAGTACTCAATGTGCAAAAATAAATGAAAGGCAGTCTTAGCCTTTTAGGTCAGGGGTTGGCATACTTCCTGTGAAGGGCCAGACATTAAATATTTGAGGTTTTTCAGTCATCCGGACTCTGGGAACTACTCAACTCTGCATTATAGAGAAAGCATCCATGGGCAAAATGTAAATGAACGGGTGAGGCTGTGTTCCAATAAAACTTTATTTATGGACATTGAATCTAATATGATTTATGGATATTGAATTTAATAGGATTTTCGTGTGTCATGAAATCTTTTGATTTTTTTCCCCCAAGATTTTCACATGTATGAAACTAGCTTAGGAGCCGTAGAAAACGGGCACAAGGGCCATAGTTTGCAGACTCTTGTCGCCTGTTGCCACTGCCTAGAGCGGTGGGAAGGAAAAGCAACCACTGGGTCATCCAGGAAAGAAGAAATTTCACAGCAGAGGGAATGTGTGAGCTGTGAGCTGGGTATTGAAGAAAAACGAAAAATGTAGTTTCCAGGGCAAGAAGAGGAAGGGAGCATTTTATGCAGAGGAGCTGGCCAAGGCAGAGCCAGGTAGCTGAGGATCCACATGTGTGGATGTGGAGAGTTCCACATGGCAAAGTGTGGGAAGCAGTGAGAACCTGGCCAGAAATGATTCCTGTCTCCTTTCCCAGGTAAGGAAAAGAGTATCTGCTGGCAGCTTTTGGAATTGGTAACACAAGGAAGTCAATGATTATGCAAATGTTGTACTGGGAACCCCAAGTTATAAAATAATTCATTTTGTGAAAGTCACCACCTGGTTTTGATCTGAGTCCAGTGGGGAAAGGTTGGGGAGTGTGAATTGTCTGCTCTTAAATAGACTTCAGGATGTTAGTTTGCTTGCATTATTACGTTCTCTCCCTCTTACAACTCACTTTCTGCTTGGGTTTGCTCCTGCTATAAAAAGTCTTAGAGGTTTTGATGGAGAAGCAAACTTTTTGGTGTATATGTGTGTTGCATTATTACGTTCTCTCCCTCTTACAACTCACTTTCTGCTTGGGTTTGCTCCTGCTATATAAAGTCTTAGAGGTTTTGATGGAGAAGCAAACTTTTTGGTGTATATGTGTTGTAGTGGCTTTTCATACTTGTCAAACCTTTGAAATCTACAGTAAAGAAAAACAGGTAGGCAGGGGCTCCGGGCTACTTTGTGTCATTTGAAGCTGAGGAAAGCCTGGAAACTTTGCCTGCTGCAGATGGCCTCCTTTTCCATTTAGAGTCCTTCTGATGCTTTAATTTGGTTCTCACAACTTAAAGTTCCCTTGCATGTTATCTCAGTTGGAACCAGGCTTTAAATTTTAGCAGTATGTTTGGAAATGCAGATATTGGTGAGTGGGGCAGACCAGGAGATCAATACTTTCCATTCTTTGCTTCTCAGTTATGTATCTCCTTTGTTCTGTTATGTCTTGGTGGAGTTTGTGGCCAGGGAGAGGAAGGTCGTGAGGCTTCAGACAAGTGCTTAGTGCTCCTCAAGCCTGGGCAAACTTTAAAAATATTAATGCCAGACCCCACCCCCAGGAATTCTGATTTAGTTGGTGGGGGAAGACATCTGCATTCTTCTAAAGGGTCTGGTTTGCAGCAGGACCAGCAACTTCTCTGCAATTATCTTGTTTCCTTAGGCCATGTGGTCATTTGATAATTATTTTTGGCAGACAATTTGACATGTATGACTTTTAGAATCTAAGATACATTTTTAAAAATACCTGTTTCTGTTAATGTTCATGTGTTTGGTGGAAAGCATTTATGAACAGCTTTGGTTTCAAGCCTTCCATTTGTATTCTAGAAAATACCTGTTGTAAAGAGATAGAGTCAAGGGAGACAACCGCAAGACAGTTGTTTGTGTATGTGTCTAGTCTTTTTGAAAGTAATGAGTTTCATTGGAAAGATATTATTAAGTGCCTGTTATGAGCAAGCCACTGTGCAAGAAGCTCAATGTATATCATTTCATTTAATTTTCTCAACCACGTGGTGAAATAGTTGACGGGGACACAGAGGCTGAACCATTTGCTCAGAGTCACAGGTAATAAAACAAGGGTTCAAACCCATATCAGCCTGATTTCAAAGCCTAATATTCTTGCCACTATCGACATACTGCCTAGATCATAATTATTTGGAGTCATTGGGGAGGAACTTTTAAAATGGAATTTAAAACAATTTCCTTGAATCACAGAAGGCTTTCCCGGGAAACATGGTTTGAGAGGCACCTCTTTCAAGGGATCACATGAGCTACTCTGGAGTGAAGTTTTCTTAATAATCTTAGAACCATCCTAGGGGCCACCACTTATTGAGAACCTAAGAGTTCACGAGCATCGTGCTGAGCACTTGACCTGCTGTGTTACTGTAGTGGGTTAGAAATCTTGATTCTCCTTTGATCTTAGAATAGGATTTTTAGGTAATGAATGAACCAAAAGGTTCTTGAATATGGGACAAAAGTCCACAGATAAGGTTGGCAAAAGCCATCTAATCAATTCTAATCACTGTTGAGGGATGGAATTGTGTACTTTGACTGTTTTAGGTTGCTGGTTTGATTCTAGCTTGAATGACTATTGACTATTTAACCTACTTATTGTTCTTGAGATATGTTAAGGAAACTCCTTGAATGCTGTTTAAATATGCTAAGGAAATTGCTGTAGGAAGTATGTGGAAAAGAAAATGTTTACTAAGGACAAGCTGTTGGTGAATTAACCTAGCTTTTTACAAATTACATTCTGGAATGTCACATTGTTAATTTACTGTTGTTACTAGCTTTACACTGCCTGTCTTTATGTCCTTCTTTGATGATTGAATCAACAGATTTTTCTTGTGAAACTTCCTTGTCAATAAAAAGAAAGGCTGATTTCGGATCAGGGCTGCTCCCCTGATGGGTGGCAGTCCCTCCAGGCCTCATTGATTGTATTTTGAGCAAATTCTTTCTTTCTCTTTCCTCCATCTCAGTTACACAGAGGAAAGTATAACACGTTACTTCATCCCCGACTCCTACAACATGTACACGGCACTGTCCCAGGTTACAGCTGGTGATACTGAGGCTTCAGGAGAACACGAGTAATAAGCAAGAAGTCCCCTTCCTGCTTCCAAATCCAGCGGAGAAAATCACAAGGAATGCATTATTTGATGACTTTTCCTTATTAGAAAATAAGCCCACAAATGAAGTATGGGCTGCACCTCCCACAGCAGCGCTTTAGAGTGTTCCACACAGATTCTGTGCTCTTGCCGGTTTTTCCACTTGCTGTTTAGTAAGGTGCATCATCCTTGTTTACAGAAATTGGAGCCACTCACCTGCCATTTCCCTTCCCTTTTGTCTGAGCACAATGCACTTCTGAATGGGCCTGCTTGCCTGCTCCAGTAGGGACCTGGAGGTGACCTTTGTCCCACATGCCTCCAGCCCCCTCCACGTTGCAGAACACTCTGTAACTGCAGCGGGTGCTGAATTTCTTTTCTGCTGAGACCTAGCAAGAGCCAGCTGACCTGGAATTGGAATGGAGCACTGTTTTTAATCTGCAAGTCACAAGAAATTGGAAACATTCCACTAAGTGCCATGATTCAGGAGGGTTTTGCCAAATCTTTTCAGGGGAGAGAAGTCAGGTGTTCTTTTGATAGTGTCTGCCTTCCTCATTCAGGCTTTTCACTGTAGGCTCCTTGTTTCTCGAATGACTGACAACCTCTAGGCAGTTAATTTTCAGTATGTCACAGGAAGGCCAAGATGCCTTTGTTCCTATTGCTTACGACAACTTGGACTTTAGCTGCCTCGTGGCTTAGATATCTAAGAATTTTGAAGTAAAGCAAGTTATGGGATTGAAAGGCAGAAAGCAGAACTCTCCCTAATGTGGGATCTTTTTCTTCTTTGCCTGGGTATTGCTGCTTGCTGTTCAGAGCCTTGAAGGTTAAATGCTCCAAGGATATTTTTAAACAGCAGGGGCCAGTTAATCTAAAAGTGACATTTACAGTCACAACAGAGAGCAACTAGCAGGCTTAGATTCAGGCTGTCACCAAACAAGGAACTTGGAAAATGTATACCTGAGTGCACAGTTGAGAGGACATGGGAAAAGAAAAGCTGAAGAGCTAACATGGTAAGTCAGCTCACCCCTCCCTGGGATCACCCACTATAAAGCCAACATGCAAGTGAACAGGAATTCAGTGTATGGTGGGAGCTGCCCCGTGCAAAAGTGTGCACCTGGGACTTCCAGGGGAACAACAATTCCTGTTATGTTTGAGGGAAGCTGATCAGAAGGCCTGGCTCTGTAGTGTTGATGAAGGAGAAGGGTCTTTCTTTGCATCTGTTAAGTTGTTGTCTTGCTGGGGATCCCTGAGCACCTCCTTCATCCTTTTCACAACCCCATTTAAAGGTGTCTTTTGTTTTGCCCCCAAAGCTTCTGCCTTAAGGAAAAGTATTCTGTTTTCTATAGCTGTCTCATCTCTCAAACTGTTGCTCATTTTTTAAAAAAAGCAGACTCTAAGAGTAAAGCATATGCAGTGGTCCTATATTGCTAAGACATGGTTTTCTTTAAATTTTTAAAAAATGCATTACAAAGTAATGTACAAGTAAAAGAGTCAGGCGGTCCAGAGTATAATGGGACTCTGCGCCCTTGTTCCTGTGTGACCCTCCTCCAAGGGAGCCACTGTGCAGTCTGGTATGTAACCCCCCAGACTTTTTATTCTGTGCACTCACCCAGTACATGGCTATATCTCTCAAGTCTATCGTTATTATTTTTTAACGTAAATGGCTTTCCATATAGTCCCAGTTTTCCCAGTACTGAGGGGTATTCCAGGAACTCAGGACTTTCAATTTAAAAACTGAAAGGGAACCAGCCTTTTATCACCTAGGAAGAGGCAAGCTCCAACTCCACAGGCTTAATGCTTAAGGCCACAACCTCTTCTTCCAGGATCTCACTGCTGGCTGGTTGCTGAGGGCTTTGTTAGAGCCGAATCCATGCAGATGAAGAGGGAGAGCAGGGCAGGTGCTCAAGGAGAAAAATCGCTGACATCAGAGCTGGACAGGACCTTGGGATAGCCAGCCAGCATTCTGGGCCCATGAGGCCCAGCCCACCGAGTCTGTCTACTCATCCCCAAATCCCTGATAGCTAATCCAGACTTCCAGTTAATACCTGTTGAATAAAATAACCCTAAACATAAAAAAAGAAAACAAAAACTGAAAGGCAAAGATACTGTTTTATAAATTGCATGTTTCTTCTAACAGTGACTTGGAGTTCTTTACAAGATGTGATTTCTTTACTGACTTCTCTAAGCTTTAAATGGAAAGATCCAGCCAATCCTAAATCACATGATCAGACATGCAAATCTGAGACTTTCTTTGAGAAGTTCTGGGAAGGCATTTTATGTTTATGAAAAGGAGTTTTATTTACTCCTGCTGAGGTATGGTGTAAATTTCCTCTTTCTTTTAACACCTTTAGATCTGAGACAGAAATTAGAGTATTACAAGTGATACTTGGTATTCATGGGGAAATATTTTAGTTTTTTTAAATAGATCTTTAAATGATCTTATCCCAGTAGGATAAGATCACAGTCCAATGTGATCTTTAGGATACCTTGTTCTAATGCTTCCTCTGAACTTTGACTCAGGGACTCCTCCCTTCAAAGGAGAGTTCATTTGCATGTGGCAAAGGCTGGATGCACAGTCAGAAATCTTGCATTTGATCTGAAAAATTCATGCACACTTCACAGTCTATTCTAATAGATCTCTCAATGTGCTATGATAATAGTAAACTTATTACCATGGAGTAAGATGATTTTCCAGGAAGACAGGCTGCGTTTTATTCTAGGAATCCAGGCTTCTTGTACTGGAGAGTTCAGGATAGGCACAGCAGGGAAACCGAGGTATGGATTAATGGGTAGTTGGCACTAGGTGGCACGCTCCAGGCATTTGACTTTTATCTCGCATAATTCTGAGGACAATCCTAGGAAGGAAGTGTTATTTATTCCATTCCGTAAGCCAGGAAACCAAAGTTCAGAGAATTTTCATGATGAGCTCAGGCCAATCAGATGACAGATTGGCAAAGCCTCCACTCAGTTCTGCTCAACTGCAGAAGTCCTGCCTTATGGACTCACCCAGGATGCCTTAGCCACTCTTATCTGCGCTGGGGCCCCAGGAAACACTCACACTCCAGAAACAGCCCCTGCAGTTAGCCCAGAGTTTTGTGCTGCCCTTGTTAAATAATTAAAGCTCCCTTTTTGAATCAAATTAAATCATGAATAAGAGTGATATTAAAGGACAACCTGAACACACTCTCCTTTCTATTTAGGAGTAAATCGGTCATAGACTTCAGTACTAACTAGAATAATCGATTGTTGGAAACACTCCGCCCAACTGATTTAGAAGGCTTTCCTCACTTGGTTATAATGAAGACTGTGGTCCCTTATTTCTACACTCCCAACAAAGTGGGGCTTTTGGAGACCTCCTGCTGTGAAATGATAGCCTGTACAAGGTGGAGAAGGGGCTCTGAGTCCAATCAGTCTGGGAAACACGAGGTTGCCTGTGGGGAGTCCAGACCCTTCACAGTAGGACTTCACAGAGCCTTTACTTTGCAAATACAGAGGGACTCTCCAAGATGTGACTTTGGGATTTGGCCCCAGAAACATTCTTTCGGGGGGGGGCAGGAGCGGGGCTATCTTTCAGGACTGGTATTCCATGGCCACCTCTTGAAAAACGTTGAGCAGTTTCATTTTGTACCTTCCTCATTTCTGTGCAGGATCCTGGGAGGCAGGGTTGAGGAATGGTTAAAGTTCACAGGCTGGGGCTCTTGAGCAGGGTGCAAGGGCTGTGTGTGTGTGTGTGTGTGTGTAGCTCCATCTCCCAGGGTTCTGGATGAATTACAACAGGGACAAGCTAGAATAGGGTCAGGGAGATCTGCTAATAGCCTATTGCACTAATTCAGCGTTGAGGTAAGATGGCGGTGGGTGTAAAGCTCTATTTGCTTTCTCTTATGTCTGTCTCTCTCTCTCTACACCCACATGCGTGCACACACACATGCACACATTCATACATACACGTGCACACATTGGGGCTGGGCAGTCCAGGTCCCAGCTCTGCCACTGACTGATGATGCGACCTTGGGCAACAGACTTCCCTGGTGTGCCCCATCTCATTTGTAGAACTGGAGCACATGCTTCTTAGGGTTTTTGTGGACCTTTAAAGGGATAATAAACGTCAAGTGCACAGCCTAATAGGACTCAGTATATAGTGAGTGTTCAACAAAGATTCGCTTTTATTATTATTTAAGCTTTTGTTGGTTCATTGGGGGACTGCTGTATGCCTCCCAGCATGTCTACGCTGATTTACAACAAAGCCGTGTCTTCAGAGTCATCTTTCCAATGCCTGCTTGCTAGGGAAGGGGTTCGGGGGAGGTGAAATCAGGAGTTGCTGATAAATCTGGGCACACCTGGGTTTTATGCCTTGTCTGCTCTCACAGAGCTTACCTTCTGGGGGTAGACTCATGTATATGTAATAAGGACGCATTTAACTACAACCTGTGACAAGTCCCAGGAGGAGGAGGTCAGGGAGCCAAAGGGCGTAGAGCAGGAGCTGGGCTTCTGTGGTGTCTCCGGCAGCCCCTGATAGTGCAGTAAGAGGGAGTGGGGCAGCGGTGGGTTCAGCTGCCCATGCTGGGGTTGCCCAATGCCTCACCTTGACACCTACACCCTTGGAAACTCAGTGAGGCAGGAGGATCCTCCAGGTGGGCAGGAGGGTGGGCTTGGCCCACAGTCGCACCCGAGCTAGGTACAGACATTAATCCACCCAGCAAGTACTTACTAATTGCAGGAAAAGTGAAGGAAAATGGTCAGGGCCCGTCAGATGTTCAGAATCTTGCTGAGCATTTGATGTAAATATGCACGTGCACCCAGGTGTTCCTTGGTTATTGTCTAATGTAATTGCACGTGTGCACCCAGGCGTCCTGGGTTACGGACTTAAGTATAAAGGAGTGGCTCTGAGCCATGGTGCTTCCCGCCCCCGGGGGGGGGGGGGGGGGGGGGGGCCCATGGGGTGGTCGCTGCTGCTGCTGGAGGCTGTTGCTGCCGGTGTGCCTGGGATACCCCAAGAGGCCACCGCTGTTGCTGCTGAGAACTGAGCTCATGTCGTCTGCCAATGGCTCCCAGGATCTTTCCCAATTACCTAGTGTGGAGGTAGGTAATTACCTGCATGTGAGGGGTCTAT
>NW_007726640.1:198767-208802 GCF_000696425.1 Galeopterus variegatus | reverse complement strand
TTTTTTTTTTTTTTTTTTTTTTTTTTTTTTGGCAGCTGGCCAGTACAGGGACATGGGGATTCGAACCCTTGATTTGGGTCTTACAGGGGTGTGCTCTAACCAACTGAGCTAACCGACCAGACAGTATTCAGGTTTTAATCAGCAGACAGGGTGCTTGCATTTTGTTTATGTATTTTTTAACTTGTTAGTATAGGGGAAAAGTTAACTTTTTAAATACATTTAGAGGTAGAGTCAATAGCACACTGAGCCCACATACATTCACCACCAGCTTCAACAACCATCGAGTCTTTGCTTTTCTAGTTTCATTTACCTACACGTACACGTTTTTTATTTGTATTTCCCCCCAACATTTTATTATGAAATTTTTGAACATATAACAGTTGAAATAATTTTACAGTGATTACTCACACACCCACTACTTAGATTCTCTCATTAACATCTGTTCTATTTGCTTTCTCTCATGTCTGTCTCTCTAAAGTTTTTGTGCATTTCACATAAATTACACAAATCAGTATCTTTACCACTGAATAATTTAGCATACATATCATTAAATGCAGTTCTATTTTTCCCAAGTGTTTTCAAGCAAATCTCAGAGCCAGCTATCATATTGTTTTACTCATACTTTCATATGTATCTCTAAAAAAGATGAGGATTTTTAAAAAAAACTATTGCTATAATTATCTTCATCACAGTTAATGATGATTTTTTAATCTAGTACCTAGTTCCTGCTCAGTGTCCTCCAATTGTCTCAAAGATGTCTTTGAACAGTTTTGTTCAATTCAGGACCCACAGAAATTCTAAGTTTCTTTTAATCTATAGTAGTCACCACCCCCCTTTATTAAATGCCACTTACTTATTGAAGAAACTGGGTCATTTGTCCCATAGAATTTTCCCCATCCTGGATTTGGCTGATTGCGTCTTCCAAGTGTCATTTAGCATGATCCCTTGTACCTATAAATAAATACTTAGGTCTAAGGCTTGAATCAATCCAGGTACAAATCCTTGGCAGGAATACTTCATAGGCGTTGCTCTGTGTTTTCTATGCATAGTGTCAAGAAGTACTTAATGTTGGGTTACCCCACTTTCAGTGATTTTGGCTCATCAGTGAGTTTGGGGACATCAACCTGACCTCCATCATACAATTCCCCATCTCCCTTTCACCAAATGGTTTTACAAGCCATTGATGAGGAAAGCCTGGATCGTTTTTATTCATTACTGGTTACAAGTGGTGATTTTTTACTTCCATCAACCCTTCTACTTTTATTAGCTGTCATTGTTCTATAACACAGGACTTTCATCAACCATTTGGTGACCCTGAAATAGTCCCTACAAGAAAGTCAGGATACATGCCCGATTCCATCCTTTTCTTTTGGTAAGTCTGTTTTCAGAGTAATGAGTAGTGCTCTGGAAACTTCCAGAGATCCCAATGAGGTTGTTTTTGATTTGAGTTACGTTAGGACCTCATGAGTTTCGAAAAGATTGTTGGTGTGTTTCATCATCCCCTTGTGGCCTTTGGAAGGGCAAGCCCATGGAAGGTCCTCTTTTTTAGGCAGGATAAGATATCTCAGCTCATTTTGTACATTTCTGCCCCAGCCCTAGAATCGGCCATTTTTCCAAGGAGTCCTGGTTCCTTTCAGTGGGAAATGTACTTAGAAGTCATAATCTGGACACTAGGGGTGTCTGTGAATTTTTTATAAGATCCCTCTGGCTCCTCTGTGCATAATGGACTGGAGGGACAAGACTAGGGACATGGAGATGCGTCAGGAGGCTTGTGCAATGGTCCAAGTGAGAGAGAATAATGGCTTTAACTCGATCTGAGCTAAGGCACTCTGCACAATGCCCAGTACATCATGGAGAGTGCAGTAACTGCTAGCACACTCTCTTTCGTTGTTTGCTTGATTTATATTAGTTCACTTAGACCTCACCAAAACTCTGTGAGGAAGCCTTCCTTACCAAACTCATTGTGTACTTTGATGAGAAAGCCAAGGCTCAGAGAGGCGAGGAATCTTGCTCAAGGTCACACAGGAAATAAAGAGCAGAAAGAGAACTTGAATCCTGCCCTTCCAGACCCCATACTCTGACCCATGCACTGTGTTGCCAATAGGGTTCTTTGCTTCAAACTCAAAAATGACCTAGATTACTTTTTGTCACAAAACCTGATCTGTCAGTGAGGCTGCTTGTGCACACTTCATCAGATTGTCATCTGGAATTCCAGTGGGGGTCCTGAGGGCTGGGCCACCCTTTGAACCCTCTCACTGCTCCTGGAAATTTCTGCATCGGTACACTTTAGCAAGATGAAGTGACTGCTGCTGATACTCTATCCACACGACCTACAAGCTCTTCTAAGTACATAATCTCATTATTTAGTCCCGACAAGAGCCATGTGAAGTTGGCATTATTCAAAATTGGAAAGCGGCAGTACAAAGACTTAAACAAATAGCCAACATTGTAGGTGGCTGGTGACAGTACTGAGACTGAGCCCCTGGGTCTTCTGGGTCTGTGTCCAGAGTTATTTTTACTTTTATATCTAGAAGCAGCAGGACAGAGAGAGGTTTGTCCTCTTTAGGAAGGCACATCACGCTCAACTGATTCCTCCCAACATTTGCATCCAGATTTCCAAAGCTAGTGGAAAGCCCTGGTACAGCTTTGACTCAGAGTAGCTGTCCCCAGTGGGTAAGATGTGGTCCTGGTGGAGAGAACATGGCCGGGCCTCTGCTTTGGTGACTTGTGCGGGATGGACAGGCTTACCCATATATACAGTCCTGTCTCCTGCTGAGTCACTCCACTGCCGTTCAGGCTGGATCCTGCGATGGTTCTGTCCCAGGACTGGCCTGGGAGGAGGCCCTCAGCCCACAGGGACAGGGGCAGTTGGTGGAAGAGGTATCCATCATGCAACACCTCGATGTCAGAGTAAAGCATTGCATATAGACCCTTGGTCTCTCAAGGGCTGGCCAATACTACCCTGAGTAACAACATGAATGAGAAAAATAACTACAACAATTGTGGTACTGTCATTATCCCCATTTTACAGATGAGGAAACTAAAGTTCATGTTAAACCCTCTGCCCGTGGTCACACAGCTTGTAAGTGGTGGAGCCGTGAGTCGAGCCCAGGCAATTGGACCACAGCGTCTGAGCTCTTAGCTCATGTGCTGTAGCTCTCCATGCTCCAGGAAGGAGGTCTGAGTCTCTTAACGCAGCTCGTGACCCTGCTTAGCGTTCCCTCTCTGTCTTCTGCCCCATCCCCAGCCCACCCTTTTCTCAGCTCTAGGCAGACTGTCCTCGTTGGGTTCCTGGAGGGTACCAGATGCCTTCCTGCTTCTGGGCTTTTGTGCCTCCTGCTCTCTCTGCCTCTAACACTTCCTCCCCCTTCCTGCCCAGTACCTTCCCCTGCCTAAGTCACACTCTCGCATCGCAGCAGAAGCTCCTGCTTTCGGAATGTCTTCCCTTGCCTTGTAGACAAGCTCTTTGGGTGGCACGCCACGAGATCCTCCTTCGTGGAGATTCTCCTGGTTGTGCCCTTATGTGTGTCTGTGATTTTATTTGCTTCCTGGTAAGATTGTAAACCCATAAGAGTGGGGCTGGGCCATTCTTGTCCTGTTCGGTCCCTGTCTTCAGCAGCCAGTACCTCACCTGGCAGGTGCCCTGGAAATGTTCGCTGGTGAAAGAGTGAATGTTTGAAGAAGGCACAGCAGGAACAGAAGGGAAAGAGGATAGAATTCCACCTGTGATGGTGGCAGGGGCCCAGGACCCCAGAGAGACAGACAGTGGACTTCAGCAGTTTTTGCAGGGATGATTTGAGTAAGACACGGCTGAACAGATCAGCCCGATAGGCTTTTGAGACAGTGGAGCACGATCTCCATTGGAAGTGGACAAGATGCTCCTGTTACCTCCCTCCAAGGCAGGGGCTGATCTGGAACCATTCGGGCCACTTTTGCCTGGGCCAGCAGGTTAACCACATCAAAAGTTTGGTTTGTACAGCTCTAAAAAACCAAGCAGTACACTGTGACAGTCAGTTAGGTCCCCTGACTTAGGATCTTAGGGTTTCTGGAGGGAAATTCTGCGTATAGAGCGAGAGAGTGTGAGGATTAGGAGCTCGGGTCCCAAAGTGTTGCCACCCAGGTCCTAAAAGTGTGAACTTAAGGTGTGACCAAGCCTCAGTTTCCTCACCTATAAAAGGGAGTAGTGAGTGGTACGCATTGTAGAAGGTGATGGGAAAGTCAATGAGATTATGCATGAAAAGCAGTGTTTGTCATCAATTGTGCACTCAGTAAATGCTAATGACACAGGAAAACACTCATTGTGACTTATTAGAAATCACTTCCTCTTTCCTACAACACACCCTAACATTTCCATTCTTACCTTCTTCAACCCCTATGTTGGCATTAAAAAAATATTTGGGCTAGTGGGTTAGCTCGGTTGGGTAGAGTGCAGCCTTGAACACCAAGGTCACGGGTTTGGATCCTAGGACCGGCCAGCCATAAAAAAAAAAAAATCACCTAAAAAGTGATTCCCTTGCTCCCCAAACACACATAAAGTCCTCAGGAGCATTCCCATTGGATCAGGGAACAGATGATACGCTAATTCAACCTGGGTCATGCTGCCGATGACCCGGAGACTTCTCCCGTTTGGAAAACACCTGCCCCTCCTGTCACCCCCCAGCAGCTGGTGGCTGGAGGCGCAGGATGCTGAAGTGAGTCTAGGGGGAGCTGTTCCTGATGTGGGGATCTGCCTGTCCCACTTGGGCTAGCCGATCCTTAGGGAATGGCCCTGATGCCTGACTAGGGCAGAACCAAATGTGAGTCTATTTCTGTCTGCTGGTGGAGGAAGATGCTCACAGCGGAAGCTGTGCTCATGGGCACCTTCCTTGTTCTTTCCATTTTGGTTCAACCAAGAAGGGGAAGGTTGTATTTAGTCCTGGTGATTAAACAGATCTTGGTTGATTTTCTCAATACTTCTATGAGGTGGGCAAGCCTGGGTATCTTCCCTCCTTTTCTAAATGTAGACGCTGAATTTCAGAGAGGGGACATGCTTTGTCTGAAATAACACTCTCTGTTGGTGGCAGAGTGTCCTGGAGCAGTGGCTCATCCTGCCTGAGGCTCTCTGAGCATAGATTGTGAATGGCCATCACTAAGATGTCTAGAGCCCAACTCTGCCTGGCACTACGCTTGGTGTCCTGCAGGATGATCTCATTGAACTCTTGGTAACCCCCTGATGTAGGTACCATCCTTATCCCCATTTTGTGATGAGGAGACTGAGGATCAGAGAGGGTGTTTATCTTGCCCAAGGCTCACCCAGCTTGTGGATGGCAGAGTTGAGATGTGAACCCAGGTCAGTTGATAGAGGACCAAACAAGGTACCCAATCGATTTTTTGCTGCAAATGATTCCTTGTTGTAGAAGGATCACTGGCCTGGAGCTGGGCGTCTTGTTCCCCATCCTGGCTGTGTGGCTAACTTCACATGTGACCTCTGGGCCTCTGTTTACTCATTGGTACAGCAAGGACACTGGATTGATCCACATTTCCCCAAGTTAGGCTGCAAATTGGAGCAGGCAGCTTTTGAGAAACACCAGGAGCTGTGACAGGCTGGGCCCCACAGCCAGGGTGCAGGTTAAGGCATCTACCAGCCAGCTCTTTGCACCCTGGCAGCCATACTTGTTTCGATTCTATCTGTTTAATTATCTCTGAATTTGCAAAAGGACATTGCACCACCCTCTTGCTAGCTGGAGGGTCCTTGATCACCCACTCCTTGCCGTGACACTGTTGTTTCTCTTTTCATCCTGTCCAACCTGGCCAAACCCAAGTTGCACTGACCCTTGCCCTCACCCTAGAGGGCAGGTATCTGACAGGTAAGTACGTAGAGACAGGAGGCTGCTCCAATCCTGTTTTCCTGAATAGTCGAAAACTGTCGTGATTATGGGCGTGCCCTCACCCTAGAGGGCAGGTATCTGACAGGTAAGTACGTAGAGACAGGAGGCTGCTCCAGTCCTGTTTTCCTGAATAGTCGAAAACTGTCGTGATTATGGGCACATTTAAAATCTACTCCAGAGATGCAGAGTTGAGCAAGGGGGCGATTGCGTAAACAGCAAAGTAGGCTTTCTGAGTACAGGAATGTGCCAAGCCAGAGGGAGGTGGCCCTAGGGGCCGATGAGCCCCTGGTAGTGTAGATAGCCTCAAGTACCTAAGCTTGAGGTCAGGTGAGGGATGAGCCAGAACCTTCACAAAAGACTTACATTTGCAGGTGACAGATAAGGGCGTGCTGCCTGGCTAACTTGGGAAACGCTCAGCTCACCCGAGTGGGAGCATTGGCTGGTCCAAGCCCCTCCCCCGTGGCCTGGTGTATGCCACCAGCCTCCTGCTGAAAGGTGACACTCTGCGGGCTGGGTTCCCTTAGTCACCCTTCAGGCGCCTGTCAGACTCACATGAGAATGGAGCTGGAGGCTGAATCCCCAGTGTCGGTAAGTGGAAGCAAGCTCTCAGGAGTTGGTGGGAGGAAAACTCGAAGTGCTCGAGGGGATTGCTGGACACTGACATTCTCTGTTCCTGAAAGACTTCACCAGGTATGGGGATGTGTGTATGGTGGGGAAAGCCAGAAAACAAACTCATGACCCCCACCCCTCTCCTGCCCTTCACTGGCCACTGGCCAGCAGTTGTTGGAACCAAATGGTTTCCTGCATTCATTACGGCAAGGGCCATGGCTTCTCTGGTACCAGGCAACTGTTGCTTGTGTTCGGTTTGCAAGAAATAAAAATAGCCTTGGCTGGCATCTGGTTTTCAGATCAGCTGGGTTATTTCAGTGAAGGGCAACGGCTGGGCATGATAGGGTCCACCAGGTTTTATTGGAAGGACTCCTCTGGCCTTTGCTGCTCATGGAATCAAACTACATGAACAGTGCACATTCTAGACCACTGGCCACGTCTGGCATTGCTAGGTTACACGTCGGTCTGCTGCTCTGTCTTAAAGGTACACAACCGGGTGTCTGTCTGGTTTTAGGATCGTATCTAGGTGCTCTTGTACCACCTTCTGCCCTCTGGAATTTATTTACATCAATTTGCGGTGGCAGGGCAGTGGGAAAGCAATGGGTGTTGGGCCTGGATTTGAGTGAGAGTAGGTTACTGAGCTTCTGTGAGCCATGATTTACCAAGCTGTAAAATGGAAAAAAATAATGACAGTAGCAATAATAATACCCACTGAGTTATTCTGAGGATTGGAGAGTGGGCAAGGGGGATGGGCGGAAGGGGAGAGGAGTCTTGGAAGCTTCGAGGCACTCAACAAACTTGATGACTTGTGTATGTCAGTGTTATATACATGTATATGTTATTCCAAGAGCAACCACAAGGCAGGAAAATGTGGCAAGAATTAGTAGCCCCATTTGATAGATGAGGAAACTGAGGCTCAGAGAGTTTCTTTGGTAGCTTTCTCAAACACTTCCCCCATTTGTCTCTATGTGCTCACTTGGGAAAAGTTCTCTTGTGGTGACTTTTGGGTCACATGTCATTACTCTGCAAAGAAAAAGAAAGACCCTGAGGTTATTCATGCAGGAAATCCTGGCAAGGTAGTTTGGGAGTATGAGACCCACTGGTCACCATTAGAGTAACAGCAGATCTTAAAGGATTTGCAGAATGAGAGAGGCAGACAAACTGGGGAGAAGAGCCAGTCACTCTGTTCATTAGAGCTTCCGATGCGGAGGTGTCAGCTTCACCCACCTTCCCTCTGTCACCTGCCACGTGTGCATCTAACCATCCTGCCCATCCACCCATCCACTCAACCCCTCTCTCTGTGCACTGCCAACCCATCCTTCTATCTATGGTTCCAATCAGCCATCCATTCATCCATCCAGCCAGGATTTCCTGAATAAGTTCTCGAAGAGTTTACATAAGGCAAAACTTGTGTAATTTGATTGGCTTTCCAACTGGAATCAATGTAAAGAATGTGTTCTCAGGCTTCATAAATCCCAAACCATTGTAGCATTTTTTATTTATTTTTATTTTTTTGCAGCTGGCCAGTCGGGGATCCAAACATTGTAGCATATTTTTTCTTTGATGCTGTTCTGTTATTTTCCCAGCAACAACTCAAGTATTTTATTTTTTATTTGGGGTAGAAGGACGCCCAGCATATCAATTTTATACACTTGCTATTTCTGATATCTCACAATTTCAAATGTGCCCCTTTAAAAATTGCTTAAAATTGGCCACATTTGTGTAATGTATTGTCCTTGGCACTGTCCTTTGGAACTGCCGTGGACAGTTCATTCCCCTGCTGTTCCTGAACGCAGTTTCAGAAATGAGACCCTAAGCTC
Source organism: Galeopterus variegatus (assembly GCF_000696425.1). Lineage (NCBI taxonomy): Eukaryota > Metazoa > Chordata > Mammalia > Dermoptera > Cynocephalidae > Galeopterus > Galeopterus variegatus. Next base: position 200,506 of record NW_007726640.1, on the reverse strand, counting down.
AAAATTCCAGCTCGGTTCACGCCGTCGGCTGGTGCTCAGTGTGTGTGCATGGGTTTATTTGTTCATTCAGCACATGGCTTTTGAGCACCTGCTGTGTGCCAAGCACCAAGCTGGGCACAAGGATCCAGAAATGAATGACACTGGTCCATGTCCCCAAGGGCCACCCAATTGGTAGGGGAAGACAGACAAGTGAACAGCCTGTTTTCATGCTGTCATCTGTACCCACTGGCTAACTAAGCCAGCCAGGGTGGGCTGAACAGAGAGCCCCTGAGGAAGGGGGCCGTGGAGTTTCGAAAGCACGTGGCCAGTGTGGCCAGCACAGGGCGTGAGAGGGAATGGCCACTCAGCAGAGGTTGGGTCTGGAAGGGCCCATACACCTCCCTCCTGCCTGGGGAGGACATAGAACTTTAACCTATTGGACCCCTGGGGAAGCCAGGATAGCTTTTGCAACATTTTTCATGATGCCAACTGCCAACTACTGATTTCAGAATTTTTCCTGAGGGCATGTGTGAGCCAGCTATTTCAGGACTCTGACCTTTCTTGCTGATGCTTTTTAAGCTTTTCTTGAGAATTTACTGTGTGCAAGAGAAATAATAATAGTAAGAAATAGACCTTGACTCCAGAAGCTCCCAGTTCACCATTTAGAAGCAGGAGTGAGGCAGGGAGGCAGGAGCATAGGTGTTAAGAGGAGAGTTTCTCAACCCAACTGAGGACAGTTTTGCCCCCTACAGGACACTCATCAGTGTCTGGAGACATTTTTGTTAGTCACAGCTGAGGAGATGGTACTGGCCTCTAATGGGTAGAGGCCAGGGACACTGCTCAATATCCTATGATGCACAGGACAGCCCCCCCCCCCCAAGAATTCTCCAGCTCCAAACGTCAATATTGCCAATAAACCCTGGGGTAAGAACAAGGCTTGGGCATCAGTAACCCTAGAGCATGTATTTGTCTGAATCCCTGTTTTCCATTCTTTTTGGATATACCTGGGAGTGAAATTTGGGTCACATGGTAGTTCTATGTTCAACTTTTTTTTAATGAAGAAAAGGCATAACAAATTTTGTTTGACTATAGGTTTACACAGGAGCCTTCAGAATGAAGACCTTTCTATGTTCAACTTTTTAAGGAGCCACTAAACTGTTGTCCTCAGCAGCTGCACCATTTTAAATTCCCACCAGCAATGGTCAAGAGTTCTACCTTCTTACATCCTCACCAACACTCGGGATTTTCTTTCTTCCTTTTTTTTCTCTCCCTCTCTTCCCTTCCCACCCTCCCTCTCTCTCTCTTTCTTTCTTCTTTGGGTGACAGCCATCCTAACAGATGTGAAGTGGTATCTCACAGTGGTTATGACTTGCATCTCCCTAATGACTAAAGATGTTGAATCTGCTTATTGACCATTCGTATGTCTTTGGAGAAATGTCTATCCAAGTTCTTTGCCCATTTTTAAATGGGGTTTTTTGTCTTTTCGTTGCTTATTGTAGGAGTTCTTTATATATTGTGGACACTAGACCATTATTAGATGTATGGTTTGCAAATGGTTCTCCCATTCTTTCTTTCTCTTTTGGTGGCTGGCCCATACAGGGATCTGAACCCTTGACCTTGGTGTTACAACACCATGCTCTAACCAACCGAGCTAACTGGCCAGCCCCTTTTTCACTTTCTTGATAGTGCCCTATGATTCACAAATTTTTTTTTTTTTTTTGTCTTTTTCCGTGTCCGGCAACGGATCGCAACCCTCAGTG
>NW_007726640.1:194259-198441 GCF_000696425.1 Galeopterus variegatus | reverse complement strand
CGCCGCCGCGCTTCCCAAGCGGCGCACTATCCAGTGCGCCACCGGGCCGGCCCCCACAAAATTTTTTAATGTCAATAAAGTTCAGTTTATCTATTTTTTCATGTGTTGCTCATGCTTTTGGTGTCATATCTGAGAATCCATGGCCAAATCCAAGGTCATGGAGATCTACCCCTATGCTTTCTTCTAAGAGTTTTATGGCTTTACCTCTTATGTTTAGATCTTTGATCCATTTTCAGTTAATTATTAGGCATGAAATAGGGGTCCACATTCATTCTTTTGTATAGTGAAATCCAGTTGTCTCAGCACCATATGTTGAAGAGATTATTTTTTCCCCATTGAATGGTCTTGATATCCTTGTCAAAAAGAAAGTTGGCCATAGATATATGGGTTTATTTTTGGGCTCTTAATTCTATTCCATTGATCTATATGCCTATTTTTATACCAAGTACCACACTGTTTGTTTACTGTAGCTTTGCAGTAAGTTTTGAAATTGGGAAATGTGAGTCCTCCAAATTTTTTTTCTTTCTAAAAATTGTTTTGACTGTTTGGGGCCCCTTGCAATTCCGTATGAATCTGTATATTACTTTGGGAAGTATATGGCCATCTCAAGAATAGTAAGTCTTCCAATCCATGAGCATGGTGTGTCTTTCCATTTATTTAATTCCTCTTTGATTTCTTTCAGCAATGTTTTGTAGTTTTCATTGTACAAGACTTTCACCTCCTTAGTTAAATTTATTCCTAGGTATTTTATTCTTTTGGATGCTATTATAAATGGAATTGTTTTCTTAATTTCCTTTTCAGATTGTTTAATGGTGGTGTACAGAAACACCACTGATTTTTGCATATTGATCTTGTATTTGCAACTTTGCTTAATTTGTTTGTTACCCCTAGTACTTGGGGTTTTTTTTGTTGTTTGTTTTTGTTTGTAGATTTTTGGGGATTGTATATATATAGGCCTATGTCATTTGCAAGTAGAGATGGCTTTACTTCTTCCTTTTCAGTCTGGATGCCTTTTAGTTATTCTTATTGTCTAATTGCTCTGGCTAAAACTTCTAGTACAATGTTGAATAGCATTGGTGAAAGTGGGCATCCTTGTCTTGTTCCTAATCTTGGGGGGAAAGCTATCAGACTTTCACCACTGACTATGATGTTAGCTGGGGTTTTTTCATAAACACACTTTATTATGTGGAAGTTCCCTTTCTGTTCATAGTTTTCTGAATATTTTTATAGTGAAAGGGGTCTATTTTGTTTAATGCTTGTTCTGCAACAGTTGATATAAACGTGGTTTTTCTCCTTTATTCATTAATGTGTTGTGTTACATTAACATTGAACCACCTTTGACTGACTTTTCTTTAAAAAGAAATTTGATGATCTCAAAAGAAAAAACCTTTTTCTACATATTACCTAGAAGATATTCTTGCCAACATTTTGGCAAATTCTCTTGCCCAAATTGTGCAAGAAGTACTTGTATCATGTAGTTCCAGGAAATCTTGAGAACTTTTCCTGTTCCCTTAAGAACATTGTGCTGAACTTTAAAAAGAAAGCCTTTTATATACCTGATTGATCTGCTTGAGCTTTGTGGTCCTGTGGTAATGTCTCTAGCACATAATTGTGACAAAATTTGTTCAGAAATTTCAACATGTTCAGGTCCCTCTATCTAAGCAATATTTCCTTTAAATAGCAATTACCTACTCTTTAATAGAGCAGAGGTAGTGTGTTAGAAAGAGCTGTGGGTCAGAAATCAGAATATCTGAATTTATTCATTCAACACACACTTGTTCAGTGCTTACTATATACCACGCACTGTTCTTGGCCCTGGAACAGAACACATGCTCTCCGGTCTTGTCGAGCTTCCATTCTAATTGTAAGCATATGCCACATGGTGTACTATACTATGATGTAAAAAAACTAAAACAAAACTATGCTATGAAGAAAATAAGGTAGGTTGCCCTTCCTCTCTCCATGGCCATGACTATGGTAATAATAATAATAATAATAATAATAATAATATGATGGTGGTGGTGGTGGTGGTGGTGGTGGTGGTGGTGATGGTGAGCTGGTGGTGATGGTGGTGATGGCAATGATGGTGGTGATGATGATAGTTATAGTGATGATGATGATGGTGGTGATGGTGATGATGATGACGATGACGACAATGATGACAGAAACAACAACCCCCTTGTATTTATCAGGTTGAATGTAGTTGAGTCTTTTTCTTTTTAATCACAGCTTTATTGAGATATCATTCACATACCATAAAATTCATTCATGTAAAGTACAAGTCATTGTTTTTTAGTATATTTACAGAGTATGTAGCCATCACTACAACCAGTTTTAGAACATTGTTGTGACCCCCATACAGAACCCTTGTGCCTTTTAGTCATTACTCCCATGTCACTAGCCCCCAGCAACCACTAATTTTCTTTCTGTCTCTATGGATTTGCCTATTCTGGACATTTCATATACATGGAATCATACAATATGTGGTCTTTCATGACTGGCTTCTTTCACTTAGCATAATGCTCTCAATCAAGGTTCATCCACATTGTAGCATATATCAGTGCTTTATTCCTTTTTATGGCAAAATAATATTCCATTGTATGGATGTACCACTCTCTGTCCATTCATCAGTTAACAGGTATTTGGGTTGTTTCTACTTTTAGACATTATAAATAATGCTGCTGGGACAGAGTCCTTTAACATACATTATCTCATTTAATTCTTTCTTATATGCATGTTTATGATTTATGTTGGGCATATGTTAGTATAACTAAATTAGAGGCAGGAAACTGGGATCATGAGGGGTTAAAGAACATGCCCAAGGCCACAGAACATGTCATGGGCAGAGCTGGGAGGAGAACCCCATCTCTCCTCTCTGTCTAGTGCTTCTCAAATATACAGAACCCCAACTGCCCCTTGCCCCACTAGCTCCTTTAGGAGAGAAATAACTCACTATGTAGATCCTAAAAGGTCTCTCCCTTTCTTTTTTCAGGTTTTTGAATGATCTTGTTTCTTTTTGTATCTTGTCTGATTTTCTCTTGCCTGACCTTTTCCTGGTTAAAAATCCGGGGGAAAATGACGGATTCCAAGCCAGTCACCAAGAATAGATCAGAAAGCAGTTTCATCCCAAGCCAGGAGCCCTTTCCAGCCTCAGACAGCTCAGAGGAGCCACTGCAAAAGAATGGCTACAGCAGCTCTCCGCCAAAGACTTTGAACCAGGCCAAGCCAGCCTCCAACAAAGACCCCAGAGATGCCTGTCGGCGGAGAAACTCATTGCCACCCTCACACCAGAAGCCCCCAAGAAACCCCCCTTCTTCCAACGATACATTGCCCTTCCTAGAACTTCAACCCAATGAGACAGGGACCGAAGGTCCGGAGACCCTGGATACCAATGACCTGTCCTCCCCAGCCAGGCCCCAGGGCCAGCAAGCCAGATCCCTCTCCAAAGAAGACAAGAAGCGGGCACACATCAAGAGGCAACTGATGACAAACTTCATCCTGGGCTCCTTTGATGACAACTCCTCTGATGAGGATTCTGGCATGGGCTCATTTCGGGAATCTTCCCGGAAAGGCAGCCGTGCCAGCCTGGGGGCTCTGTCCCTGGAGGCTGCTCTGACCGCAGGTGAACCTGAGACCCATGCCCCTGCTATGAGGTAATGTACCCTTTCTTCTTGTAACTGGGGGGGAGGGTGTGTTGCAGAGTTGGGGTGGGGTTTGCACCCGTCCCAACCCCTTCCCCTCTCAGGCAAGCCATTTGCTGTTGCCAAACTTCAAGGGTAGCTGTGCAAAAAAGCAGAAGACATAAGCTTTCCTTCTTTCATTCCTTCCCTCCTTTCAAAGTCATTCATTGAGAAGCTCCATGCCCTGGCTTTCTAGAAGATCTCAGCCTAGTTGGGGGGCGATGACCTTGTGTGCAACTAGTTGTAATTAAGCCAAATCAGCTAAGGCTGGCAAGGCCACGAGTGACGATGGGAGGCTGGAGGGAAGGACAATTCTCCGTGCCTCCTGAAGAGATATTCATTTGTTCATTCGTTCATTCATTCATTCATTCGTTCATTCATTCATTCAGCAGGTAACTAATAACTGAAAAACAAGCCTTGCCCTAGCAATGCCTAAAAAGTGGGAACTCAAATACTATAACTGTCTTCAATCAAATAACAATTTGGTTGTTAGAAATGGATT
>NW_007726640.1:190863-194166 GCF_000696425.1 Galeopterus variegatus | reverse complement strand
AATTCTCCGTGCCTCCTGAAGAGATATTCATTTGTTCATTCGTTCATTCATTCATTCATTCATTCGTTCATTCATTCATTCAGCAGGTAACTAATAACTGAAAAACAAGCCTTGCCCTAGCAATGGCTAAAAAGTGGGAACTCAAATACTATAACTGTCTTCAATCAAATAACAATTTGGTTGTTAGAAATGGATTCATGTAGGTTCCTAACAGGCAAGAAGTCATCCATGCATCCCATGAGTGCATTCGGTGGCTTTTTGTTTTGTTATTAACCTTCCCTTTCCGTATCCCCAAATTACACATGGGATATAGCAGTTCCAGGCAGAAAACTTGGGAAATACAGGAGAGCAGAGAGAAGAAAAGAGCCACCAACCATAACTTCAGCAGCCAGAGAGAACCTATGCCTTCTTTCTCCTGTTCCTTCTGCCCATTCTCTCTCTCTCCAGAGGGCGGAGTCTTATGGGCTAATATTTTACACATCTCCTGGACTCTGTCTGCCAAAATGAGAAAAGTCTGGATGTGGCCTTCCATGTGCATGCATGTTACCAGTGAGCTCAGTTTTAACCTCGGTGGCTGGGAGTAGGAGGTAAAGAAAAAAGAGAAAAGGCAAGTGTTCCCTACACTGACAGGCTTCAGGGGAAGACTATTTTGAGTTTCTGGAAAAGTTACAGGAAGAGAAGGTTTCAGAATCTGGCACAAAGAGTATAGCCTTTGGAGCCAGACACAGTGGCTCTGCCACCCCTACCATATGGCCTTGGGCATGCCTTTCACCTACCACAGCCCCAGTCTCTCCTCTGTAAACTGTGGCAGGGATGAAATGGGTTAATGTTTGTAAAGCAAGCAGAATTTGGTATATAGTAGGTACGAATAAGTAGTCCTGTAAACTGTGGCAGGGATGAAATGGGTTAATGTTTGTAAAGCAAGCAGAATTTGGTATATAGTAGGTACGAATAAGTAGTAGATTTCTCTCCAGCCCCTTTCCTGGGCCTTTCCTTTGCCCAGCAGCACCTCCTTCACCTAACACTCATCTGTAAACTGTGGCAGGGATGAAATGGGTTAATGTTTGTAAAGCAAGCAGAATTTGGTATATAGTAGGTACGAATAAGTAGTAGATTGCTCTCCAGCCCCTTTCCTGGGCCTTTCCTTTGCCCAGCAGCACCTCCTTCACCTAACACTCAGATTTACCAGAGCTTCCCCATCCACCTTCTACCTACAGTTGATATAAATTACCCATTTATCCTTTATAACAAGGGTACAAGGCTGGTGGTAGATCCCCATTTTATAGATGAGAAAACCGAGGCTCAGGGAAGTGAAGTTTCTTTCCCAAGAAACACAGCTAGATGGTGGGAGAGCCAAGTTTCAAGGCCAGGTCTGTTGGACTGCAAAACCCATGTTCTTCCCATGCGCCGCAGTGTGCTCTCTTCTGTATTCTCCAACGTTCTTTCCCCTCCAAACTCCTTTCTTTCCCTCAATGTGGCAATTTCATCAAGGATTGGGGGAAAACAGTCTATTAAACCAACTTACCCAGACACAAACATCAGAGATCATGTGAAAAGTGGATATCCTAAGGAGGTTGCAAAGAGGATCTAGAGATACATTTATCACGATAGCCCCAGCAGGAAACAAGACAGATATGATTGCTGCTGTTAAGGAGCCTACATCCCAGCAGGGAGATGAGAAATGTACAAATAAACATGTAAACAAATAAGATAGTTTCCAGGTGTGTCCAATGCCAGGAAGGAAGCAGGATCAAGTGGAAATATCCAAGGGGATCAATTTTAGAAAGATATGGTCAGGTCAGGGAGGAACTCTCAGAAGAGGCAACTTTGAAGTTAGCCCAGAGTGGTCCAACAGAACTTTCTGCCATGATGGAATGTTCTAGAATGGTATGTTCTAGAACTGGTCTGTCTAATATGGTAGTGATTAATCACGTGTAGCTATTGAACATTAGAAATGTGCCCAGTGTGACTGAGGAAGTGAATTTTAAACTTAAATTTTAATTACTTTAAAACTTAAATAGCCTCAGATGGCTGGTGGCTATTGCATTGGACAGCACAGATCCAAAATTGATGGGTAAGGAGGAACCAACTGTGTGAATTATTTCCACTGATGCTAATTAAGAATGTATCAAGGGAACAGTCTTAACAAAGTAATAACATTGTTATTCTTCTTGGATTCCCAGGAAGTTGTGAGGATTAAATGAACTGACATTTCTAAAATACCTAGTAAGAGAATAATGCACTCAGTAAGTGATCAATTAAGAAATGGAGAGGGAACGGTTTCCCAATTTTTTCCCACTGTCTTCCCCCACTATTTTGAAGAGTCTTTGCTGATTTGTGTTTAAACCATAGCTTTTCTGAGCTGGTGAATTTCTTTTTCTTTTTCTTTTTTCCTCGGTGGCTGGTCGAGCGTATGTATCTGAACCCTCGACCTTGGTGTTGTAACACCACGCTCTAACCAACTGAGCTAATGGGCCAGCCCCTGAGCTGGTGGATTAATAAAAGTGAAAGAAACTTAACTGTCTCTCATAGAGGAAACGAAGCTAAAATATTGAGTGAATTTTCTGCCTTTGTATCTTCATCGCATAAAAACCTAGCATTGTAGGGACATCATTTATCCTTGCCTTGCCCCAGTGAGGGGAAGGGCAGAGGGATCTTGGTTTTTATGAATTATAGACACCGACTGTAAGGATGGATGGACACTGTGGGGGGTCATGGGAGATTCAAAGGGCCTCCATGGGGTGCTGTGTAACTTTGGGTAGGTCCCTTCCCCTCTTTGAGCCTCCAACTTCTCATAAGTAGAATGCCACTGGCACACTGTTCTTTTGTCCCCAATCTATGTGCTTTTTCAGAGTCGGGAATTTAGAATTTTAGCACCCAGGGGCAATGTGGGTAGTGCTGGTGGCTCCCAAGATACTGGCATTTCTATGAGGAACATCCCTAGCCCCAGCCAAATCCCAGAATGAGGGTCCTGCAATGAAGGGAAACCCGTATGTCTTTGTTGTTTCTAATGAACTGTACTGAGAATCTCACATCAAAGAATCTTCTGGGAATCAAGGCTTAGACACTTGCGCTAGTGCCACTGCCTCTGGTGGTTGGCCGGATGAATAAAACATGTCAAAACCTGTGTGTTCCAGTCTGTTGGAAACAACACATATCAAGATGAGGTAAAGGCTGGCTGGTTAGCTCCCTTGGGAAAGCGTGGGCCTGGTAACACCAAGGTCCAGGGTTTGATTCTTGTACCAGCCAGCTGCCAAAAAAAAAAAAAAAAAAAAAAAAAAAAAAAAAAAAAAAAGGGGGGGG
>NW_007726640.1:181398-189863 GCF_000696425.1 Galeopterus variegatus | reverse complement strand
GGATCCGAACCCTCGGCGGGAGCGCAGCCACGCTCCCAAGCGGCGCACTGTAGCAGTGCGCAACTGGGCCAGCCAGCCCTGTTGACCCTTTTGCCCACACCCAGTGGTAGGGTCTTGGACCAACTCTGAAGAGATGTTCAGGGGAACCCCCTCCCCATAAACACACACACAAAAAACCTCCTCCAGAGTGTTGCTTTGTGAAGGGCCACTGCTTTTTCTCTTATACAGGGTGGTATTTAATGCCTTTTCCCCAGGGCCCAAAGGACAACGCTCAAGCAGATTTGGGGTATGGACCACAGAGGGCTATATCAAAAGACAGAATCACAACCAATTTATTTTATTTTATTTTTTCTCATACCTTGATGTTTAATAACAAATTTAGTTTAAAGACTTCGTTGGCTTTTACTTGCAATTCTAGAATTGGACACTACCTCATTCCATAAAATAGAATGAGTGTTCTGATGAGCTGAGCAGAGGAGGTTGGCATTATAGGTAGAAGAGGGCTGAAGAAAGCAGAAACAGGAAACAAAAAGCAGATTGGTCATTTCAAAACTACTGTCCTTCCAAAGGTAAAACCAAATGGGCTTTCTTGTCATGTGGACTCAGATAAACAGGCCCCCTTCTGATTGGTTGCTATGAATCTCTTGTTTCTCGGAAAACTGATCCCTTTCAAGATTCAGCTTGATTATGTGGCACTTGGTGTGATGGATCCATCCTGGTTTGGTCTGTTGGGGTATCGTACAGGAGCTCGGTCCAAAACAATGGCCTCGCATACATTTTATCTGACAGCAGTGTGGACAGGTCCTCCAGCCGTTTCCACTAGAGCCCCGAGGAAAGGAAGCCAGACTGGGAAGGCAAACATGGTGAACAGAGTCCCTGTTAGTTGAAACCAGGAAGCTCCCTTTTTTGTTATTATTATATTTTTCTGATAAGTGCTGAATCATTTTTACCCTTGGCTAATCCACCTTTGGAGGCTCAGTTTCTGTAAAAGAGAAGCAGGGACTAGGGGCTTGGGCTTGTCTTTCCAGACCTGACCTAACGCTTTCTCTATTTCAAAGACAGAAAGCTAAGGCTGGGAGAGGCCTGGGGTATTTAATCCAGGGCTCATTGGTCTCATGGAAACCGCAGCAAGGAAGTGACAGGTGTTTGTGGATCTGCCCCGTTCTTTGCAACTCCTCAGGGAGCCACTTGCCTCTGTTCTGCCCTGGCAGGCCACCCCCCATGTTGGCTCTTCCTGCCACCACTTTCCCTACCTGGGAGACCTGCTGGGTGCTAGGCATGGGTGGGAAGTGTGTGTATTTAAGTCTGTGGTTTGGGAGGAAGCTCCTTTTGAAGCAGTCTTCAAAGGGGCCTTCTCCTCCCTGTGGTGGCTGGCCCCACCGTCCCAGAACACTCCCAACTGCGTCCCCATTCAGGGCCTTTGCACTTGCTGTTCCCTCTGAACTGAAATACTCTCTTCCTACTCCCCAGGCCTCTCACCAGGGCCAGCGTCACAGGCAGGCCTTGTGCTTAGAGGGAGCCTGTGCTTGCTTTAATGCTCTGTTGTCGCTATTTTGAAATTCTTCATAATTTTTGAACAGGGGACTCTTTTTATTTTGCACTGGACCTTGAAAATTCTATGGCCGGTACTGCCTGCAGTTCCAGCTCTTTGCCCATCAAAGCCACCTCCTCCAAGGGCCTTCCCTGACCCCCTCCTACCTTTAAAATATCTCCCTCCCCCAATTTGCTTATCAATCGCTCTGATTTGTTGTCTTTACAACACTTAATTACTCCATAATATTATGTTGTTTATGTCCCTATTTGTTTACTGGGTTATTATCTGTCTCCCACGCTGACTGCAAGCTCCACGAAAGCAGGGCCATATTTATAGTGGTCTCCATTTCCCCCACTGCCTAGCCTCATGCTGGTTCATGGTCGACTTTGCATGAATATTTGCTAAATGCATAATGAGGTGAGCAGCACAGAATTCTGCATTCCAGGGGCGTGCAAATACTTGATGAATGAGTGTGGGAATGGATGGATGAAGGAACGGATGGACAAATGGATGGATGGATGAATGAGTGAATGGATGAATAGGCATTTTGTTGATGCTCTTTAGCAGCAGTAGAGTTTTCGCTTTCATGCCATTCTTTTTGCATATATCTCATGACTTTGTAGACTAATTCTGGGGCTAAACTCCAATTTTGAATTTCTCTTCTGTCTTTAATATGGTTAGGCAAACTCACCCTTCCCACCTAACCCTAACCCTAACCCTAACAGTAACCCTGACAAGAGCTGGCTGAGAATATAGATGCTTTGACTTCATGCTGTCTCTTCAAATCTCTCCTCCATCTCCTCCCCTTTGGGTTTATCTCAGGGCAGGTGTTGGGACATGGCCTTTGCTTGAATTTGGAAACAGTCCCTGAAGGTTGGAATTTTCATACATACAACACTTAAAAACGGAGCTGATGAGAACATTACATGATGTGGCAAAATACTTGCTCACACACTCTGAAACGGAGGTTACAAAAGACAGCTGTTCAGTAAGATCCCACTTTGTTGAACAAGTGGCAGTGTGCCTAGTGCACAGTGGGACAGTGGGCCTGGGGTAAGAAACAGGTTCAAAGCCACGTCTTACCAGCTTGTTCCCCTACTAGTACTCCTCCTCTCACTTTTCCTCCCAGGGTCAGGTTTGCTCTGTGCTCCTCCAGGGAGTTTCTAGCACCTGCTTTGAACCACTTGGGTCCCCTACTAAAGTGAGTGCCTCCAGGACAAGGAAGACCCCAGCTGCCCCAGTAAATAAACTCCTGATAAGACTAACATTTACTGAGTACTCCTTTGTGTCTCTGTCTCATGTAATGCTCACAGCAATCTTCTGAGAGTATGAGTGCAAACAGGAACTGGGAAGCCAAAGCCTGAGTTGACAACAGGGACTTTTAACAGATACAGCGGTGACCTCTGACTCACATTTTAAATTTCCCATATTTTCCACCATTTCCCTATCGTGTGTGTATTCAAGCATACAACTGCTGCCATCACGTAGGGCTGCTCCATCCTAGAACTGCCGCTCTCATCGGGTGCCCAAGGTCAGTGGCGAGTCCGTGATTAGCCCGTCCGGGGGCGGGGCACAGTTAAGGGGGCGGAGCGCGGGGTCGAAAAAATCAAAAGAAGAATACTGTTTTGTGACATGTGAAAATTACACAAAAGTCAAATTTCAGTGTCCACAAATAAAGTTTTGTTGGAATTCAGCCATGTTCATTGGTTTATGTATATGGTTTATGTATAGTCTATGGCTGCTTCTGTGTTTCATTGGCAGAGTTGAGTAGTGGAACAGAGACTAACCTGTAAAACCTGAAGTATTTACTATCTGGCCCTTAACAGAAAATGTTTGCTATCCCCTGTTCTCCAATGTGCTTTTTACTAGGTCCATTGTGTTCCTTTAAATGGGTACGCTTTAAAATACATAGGTAATCCCCTATAAATAGTGAGTATTCGGGGTTGTTCTCCTTTTTTGCTATTATAAACAGCAAGGTGAAGGACACCCTTGTAGATAAGTCTCTGCCTATCCTTTGTTATTTTCATAGGATATATCTACCTGGTCCATAAACATTCCTTACACTCCTCCCATGCATAAGGCCTGCATCTGGGAGCAGGAAAAATGTTTGGGAAACATAACTTCAGCCCTCTAGGAATACCTGATCCAGAGGGAGAGCCAGATGTTTCTCAGTAATTCCAAGTCAAGGCCTACCGGTGCAACAGCGGTAACTGCTAGCATTCGTGGGGTGCTTTCAGTATGTCCGGCTGAGTGCTCTGTGGAGGTGACCTCATGCCATCTTTGCAACACCACCATGGCGCCCTAAGTGGGTGCTATCATCCACATTTTACAGATAAGGAAACTGAGGCCCTCAGCGCTTGTGAGAACAGAACAGGGATTCAAACCCAGGCCGCAGCTCACAAGGCCCACTTTGTAGGCAGCTGGGTTCTGTCACTTTGACAGCACAACCTGCCCGAGGAGATGCCTTCCAAAATCTTTAAGACTAAGTGGTTCTCTCTAATGGTGGACTAGTCAGAAGACTAAGGGACTCAGCTGTGTAACTAGACTTGTGAGCATTCCAGAGAAGTGAGGGCTCTTGGAGCTGGAAATGCCTGAGAGGTTGTTTAGCTCCATGATGGGAGGTTTAGAGAAGGAAAGAGAGGTCCCAGCCTTGAATCCAGACACCAGAAGGGAGGCCACCTTCCAGTCCTTTGATCCTTCCACACAGCAGACTAAAGGACACTTCAAGGGGATCCTCCTTGAAGTGCTCACAGCCGTGGCTGAGCAAAGGGCCCACAGAGGGACAGAGGACTGAGGTTTGGGTCATGGTCTTTCTGGTGCACTCAGTCCTTCAAGGACCACAGAAGTCACATTTCTTACACATTTGGGGCTCTAATCTAACTCCTCTGGCAAAAACACTGAAGTCCTAGAATGTACCCAAATCAGGCCNGGGGGGGGGGAGGGGGCAGAGCCTGGGCGGGCCCGTTGGTCCCCGGCACTTGCGCCGCAGGGCGCATTTCGGGATGGAGCAAGCGTGTCGCGGAGTGGGGCGCCCGCTGGCTGTCGCAATACTCGGCCCTAGGCGCTTTAGAACCACGCCTCCGCTTCGCGGTCGCGACCCGGCTGTGCTGCTGGTCCCCGGGACCGGGGTCTGCTTCAGGGTGTTAAAGGATGCATGCTGTGCGCCCCTGCAGGAGCCCAGTGGGATTGGCTGGAGGGGCGGTCAACATGAGTCCTGCCAAGTGCAAGGTCTGTTTCCCTGAACGCAAAGTAAAGTAAGTAAGCCTGCAATTTTAATGACCGTTATCTTTTACAAACTTATGCAGTCCCTCCCCCACCCCCCAAGTCAAGCTGTATGTCCTCTTAGCATCCCCCTTCCCCACCCCCACCCAAAGAATTGCAGGCTTAACTTTGGCCACTGGGAGATGGAGCCCGCTTTGCAAACTCTAGCGGGCTTTGGCAGTGACGTTGGTTGGAGGAGGGCTCCCGGAGCACACAAGTGCCTCAAGATTGATCCTTTGGCAGGGGCCACCCTTTCCCCCTCTTCCTCTCCTTATCCTTGAGAAAGCTGATGGTTGTGGAAGGCAAGTCTTTTTGAAGCTGAAGCCCGGTACCAATCAACGTCAACTTGAGCAGGCATCGCATTTAGGGTCATTTTTCTGAGCAGATTAGCATAGGCATCTCTGTGACTTGAATGCTTCTTAGCCCCACCTACTTGGTTTTGTTTATTTTCTTTTTTGTCTTCATTTACTAAGCTTTTAAAAAATTATCCAAGCGATACTATGTTTGTTGAAAATTCAGAAAATTATAGGGAAGCAAAAAGAAGGAACAAAAATCAGCCATAATTCCACTCCTTGTGATCTTTGTTAACTGTTGTATATCCTTGCAGCTTTGTTTTATTTTTTCCATGCAGGTATGTTTTAATTTATAAAGTTGAATCATGCAGAACATTTTGTATTGTAACTGCTTTTTCACTCAATATTAAGTATTCTTCTATCACTGGACTCAGCAGACTCTGACCAGCTGCCTGTTTTTGTATGGGCTGTTAGCAAAGAATGGTTTTTACAAGTTTAAATGACTGGAAAAAATCAAAAGAAGAATACTGTTTTGTGACATGTGAAAATTACACAAAAGTCAAATTTCAGTGTCCACAAATAAAGTTTTGTTGGAATTCAGCCATGTTCATTGGTTTATGTATATGGTTTATGTATAGACTATGGCTGCTTCTGTGTTTCATTGGCAGAGTTGAGTAGTGGAACAGAGACTAACCTGTAAAACCTGAAGTATTTACTATCTGGCCCTTAACAGAAAATGTTTGCTATCCCCTGGTCTCCAATGTGCTTTTTACTAGGTCCATTGTGTTCCTTTAAATGGGTACGCTTTAAAATACATAGGTAATCCCCTATAAATAGTGAGTATTCGGGGTTGTTCTCCTTTTTTGCTATTATAAACAGCAAGGTGAAGGACACCCTTGTAGATAAGTCTCTGCCTATCCTTTGTTATTTTCATAGGATATATCTACCTGGTCCATAAACATTCCTTACACTCCTCCCATGCATAAGGCCTGCATCTGGGAGCAGGAAAAATGTTTGGGAAACATAACTTCAGCCCTCTAGGAATACCTGATCCAGAGGGAGAGCCAGATGTTTCTCAGTAATTCCAAGTCAAGGCCTACCGGTGCAACAGCGGTAACTGCTAGCATTCGTGGGGTGCTTTCAGTATGTCCGGCTGAGTGCTCTGTGGAGGTGACCTCATGCCATCTTTGCAACACCACCATGGCGCCCTAAGTGGGTGCTATCATCCACATTTTACAGATAAGGAAACTGAGGCCCTCAGCGCTTGTGAGAACAGAACAGGAATTCAAACCCAGGCCGCAGCTCACAAGGCCCACTTTGTAGGCAGCTGGGTTCTGTCACTTTGACAGCACAACTTGCCCGAGGAGATGCCTTCCAAAATCTTTAAGACTAAGTGGTTCTCTCTAATGGTGGACTAGTCAGAAGACTAAGGGACTCAGCTGTGTAACTAGACTTGTGAGCATTCCAGAGAAGTGAGGGCTCTTGGAGCTGGAAATGCCTGAGAGGTTGTTTAGCTCCATGATGGGAGGTTTAGAGAAGGAAAGAGAGGTCCCAGCCTTGAATCCAGACACCAGAAGGGAGGCCACCTTCCAGTCCTTTGATCCTTCCACACAGCAGACTAAAGGACACTTCAAGGGGATCCTCCTTGAAGTGCTCACAGCCGTGGCTGAGCAAAGGGCCCACAGAGGGACAGAGGACTGAGGTTTGGGTCATGGTCTTTCTGGTGCACTCAGTCCTTCAAGGACCACAGAAGTCACATTTCTTACACATTTGGGGCTCTAATCTAACTCCTCTGGCAAAAACACTGAAGTCCTAGAATGTACCCAAATCAGGCCACATGGTCTGAAAGGATACATTTTTTCCTGGATCTGTAAAGCTANGGTTTGGGTCATGGTCTTTCTGGTGCACTCAGTCCTTCAAGGACCACAGAAGTCACATTTCCTACACATTTGGGGCTCTAATCTAACTCCTCTGGCAAAAACACTGAAGTCCTAGAGTGTACCCAAATCAGGCCACATGGTCTGAAAGGATACATTTTTTCCTGGATCTGTAAAGCTATTTACATGAAAAGTTTAACATCTCAATCTTGTATCACATTTAATTGTACACTTTAATCTCAATACGAATATATTTTACAAACCACTTTAGTCCAAAAAAATAAGCTTGCAAGAATTTGGAAATTTCTGGGCAAGTTTAGGACATGCAGTGACCATATTTGTAATAATATGGATATGCTTTATTGGGTGACTGTGTCATTCCTCTCTTACATTAAAGTTAGAGTTGCTAAAAAGAAGTAGTTAGACAATCCAATAGAGTTATTGAGACCGCTTGGGAGGTGCTGGTCTTGCGAGCTGCTCTGGCTCAGCACAGACGTTTGCACCTGTTGATAGCAGTGAAGACAGAGTTCACTTGGGAAAGAGCCCACTGGAGTCAAGAGGCACGTGGGATCCTGTCCCAAAGGCCTGGATCATCTAAGGAATCGGAACTCATATGTAGGTGAGGTCCCGCATGCTGATCAGTTTTCCTTGGCATCTGAATGGGGTCAAAGTTCAGAGAATGGAGAAATGAATGTGGACCAGGATGAAGAGGGATCAGAGTGGAGAAGGGCTTCTTGCAAGAGACTTGGGTTGAATGGGATGAAATAAAGTTGGGGAGGGGGAGTCAGGAGAATCTGGTCCTCAGTGAGTCCCACATTCCCCCATTGAGAGGGATGTCGCCACATGGAATTCTGCTCAGAAAGAGCCAGCTGCCTGGACTGAAATGTGGGTTGTAGATCTAGCAGTGGTTCTTACCTTTGCACACTGGAATTTCCTGGGGGGACGTGGGGGCTTTTGAAAAATGTGGATGCCTGGACTCTCCCATCCCCCCCCCCCGCTAGAAGTGTTGATTAATTAGTTATATTAATTAGTCATTAGTCATATTAATTAGTCTTTAGTCAGCCCTAGAGATGCTGGTTAATCACATTAATTTGTCCAGGGTGGGGCCCAGGCATCAGTATTTTTTTTTGGCGGCTGGCTGGTTCAGGGATCCAAACCCTTGACCTTGGTATTGTAGCACTGTGCTCTGACCAATTGAGCTAATCGGCCAGCCCCATCAGTATCTTTTAAAGCTCCTGATGTCAAAGTTGAAAATGCTGCCCAGCTCAGGGAGGGCGAACTGTTTTTGTGTAAAGGGCTGGAGAGCAAATATGTCTGGCTTCGTGTCCATATAGTCTCTGTTACAACAACTCACCTCTGCTGTCTCCTGCACCTGTGCCACAGCTGTGTAATTTAATAGCCTGGCTGTCTTCCAATCAAATATTACTTATGGACAGTGAAATTAGAATTTCTTATTTTTATGTGTCACAAAATAGGATTTTTTTTTCAACTGTTTAAAAA
>NW_007726640.1:170689-181173 GCF_000696425.1 Galeopterus variegatus | reverse complement strand
AATAGCCTGGCTGTCTTCCAATCAAATATTACTTATGGACAGTGAAATTAGAATTTCTTATTTTTATGTGTCACAAAATAGGATTTTTTTTTCAACTGTTTAAAAACGTTAAAACCATTCTTTGCCTTGGGAGGTACAGAAATAGGTGGTAGACTGGATTTGGCCCATGGGCCCTAATTTGCCCACCTCTGGCTTAGCCAGAGTGGCCATCCCAGGAGGCATTGAGGGGGTGGGTGGCCTGAGAAATTCCCAAAGTTCCATTTATCTGGGAGCCCAATTTTGTGTTGTCTGAAAGATAAGTTTTAAGTTATCAGCCTTTACTGGGCTACATGATGACCTTTCTTACTTGGTAATAACAGTAACATACAGCGTTGTATATTCAGCAGTCAGGACAGCTGCTACCATCAGTATTTTACAGAAGAAAAGAGAGGGTAAGGGATTTTAGGGTTGGTTAGTGCTGGGGCCCTAGCCTGGTGGCCCACCTTGGGTGCAGCAGCTAAAGTGTTGCTAGCTCTTTACTCCAGGCCAGGCCCAGGCAGATACTGACACTATTAATATTTCCATCTCATGAGGAAACTGAGGCACAGGATATTGAAGTAACTGTGCCACGATTACACAGGTCATAAGTGGTAGATTCTGATTCAAAACCTGGGAGGTGGCTCCAGTCTATCAGGGTTTCTCAGCTGTGGCTCTGTTGACAGTTGGGGCCATGTAATTCTTTGTGTGGGGCTGACTTGTGCATTATAAGATGTCAAGCGGCATCCCTGGTCTCTACCCGCTAAGTGCCAGTAGTACACCCCCCAAGTTGTGACAACCAAAAATGTCTGCAGGTATTGCCGTATGGACCCTGGGGAGCAAAATTGCCTGCAGTTGAGAACTTGCCTCTTATTTGAAGGGCAAGATATGTAATGCTTGTTTTTTTTAAGTCCAATCAGTAGAGGTGCTTCCATTTATGTCAGATATCTTTCTGCCTCAAAATTAAATTCTGAGGTCATATAGGATTGGATTGGAAGCCCAGCTCTGCCACTTGCCAGCTGTATGCCTTGAGGTAAGTGGGCCTGTCTGAACCTCAGTTTCCTCATCGTGAGGGAGATACATAGGATTGTGGGAATTCAGTGAGAAGCCTCCTGTGCCCAATCCATAGCGGGCTTTCTAGAATGTTTATTTCCTCCCTTACCAGTACAGGTCGTGTGTTCTGGCAACTGACTGTACTTGGTGTTTGGCTGACACCTCTGTTGTTGATTGCACCCGAAGCCATTTCCAAAGTCACTGTGGAACATTTCAGGCCCCACACTTGCCCTGCTGTGTAAGGACAGGGCTGAGCACTGGCACAACACTTAGGATGATCATCCTTCCACAGGAGGAAATGTAGGCTCAAAGGTCAGCCTTCTAGCGCCAACACTGGTTGGCCTCCAGCATTGCCGAAAAAGAATTAGAAGGACCACTAGCCTGGAGAGTGGGCCCGAAACAAGGCCACTCCCACGGGGCTGTGTGTCCACTTGTCCAGTTTGTGGATGATGGGCTTGTCGCCTGCCTGATGGGGGGCTCTAGCACCAGTTTTTAAATCAAAATGGCAACTGCAAATGGTTTTTCCCAGGCCACAAATGGGTGTTTTTCTTTGTCGTGCTCTAGGTCAGATTGCTAGTTTTCATGTTTGTGTATAGGGCAATGGGAGGTGTCAGGTTTTCTGAAGCCGAAGGATCAATCCAGCCAGTCAGGGACGGAAGGGGGAGAGTGGTTGGATGGGGAGCCTTGGGCTTCATGGAGCAGAGCAGGGGCAGATGAGTAGCCTGTTACTCTTCTTGGTTAGGTTAGGACATCAGCAGTTTTTGATCTCCTTAGCACTGAAGTAATAATGCAGCATTTACTGTGAATAGACACTATCTTTTACTTTCTGTGCATTGACTTATTTATTCCTCACAGCCTTATTTAATCCTTATTTCTGTCTATTGACTTATTTAATCCTCACAACTTTATTTAATCCTTATTTCTATGTATTGACTTATTTAATGAGGTATGTGCTATTATCCCATTTTACACATGGGGAAACTGAGTGCCTTGCCCAAAGGACACTGGAATGGCCGTGGCTTTGAGTGTCCTCATTATTAACAGCTTTTTTCTTTTCTTTTTTAAAATTTATTTTTAATCAACACATAGTAGTTGTACATATTTATGGAATACTATGTGATATTTTAACACAGTATACAGTGTACAATGATCAAATCAGGTGAATCAACATAAGCTTTTAATATATCAATAATATATCAATATATCAATAATATGTCATTGCAGAAAGTTATTAAAAAACATAGGCAAAAGAAGAAAACAGAAACCACCATATTCAGCCACCCTGGGATAACTGTTGTTACCATTTTAGTGTCTATTTCACTAGACCAGGGCTCTGCAAATTATTGCCCTTGGGCCACATCTGCCTGTTTTTGTAAATAAAGTTCTTAACAACTGAACTTGCTTGTAATGGAATGTAATTATGATAAAAGTGCTGTTCATATTTGCAGAATGATACTGACCTTCCAAAGTACTTTTCTAAGACCTATTTCATTTCAGCAGTTTAATTTATGGGGGGCAGTGAGGGCATCTCAAGGGCCAGAAATCACTTGTTCATTTGTTTGTTCTGTCATTCATTCCGGCCCCATGCTTCAGCTCAGTTGAGTGGAGGAGGTCTTAATTGAAAGTACGTATTCTGATGATGGTGGCATTTAAACATGATGGTTCCTGTCATTTCTTTTTGTTTCCCAGGCTTAGAAGTTTGTTTTTTCATCTCTGACAAGCAGCTTTTGGTGGCTCACACTGGTGGGTGGGGACAAACTGCAAGTTTCTATGAGGCTTTTCCCATGGAGAAGTGTACTCATACTGCATAGCTAAAAACACCCACACTCAACATTTCCAACCCACCCCAAGAAAAAGAAGGTCTTGTGTGGAAAGAGCACCAGGCCTGCTGACTTGCTGGGTCATCCCCTTCGCCTGGCTGGGCCTCACTGTGCCCATCTGTAAAATGGAATTCCTCTTCCCAACTGCTTATTTGCTTGCAGCTTTGCTATTTCCTGCTCAGACAATAGATGGTGGAGTGTTGGTGGCGCTCTTTGGGACCATTCAGTTCTTCACCAGACCTTTTGGCCCCCTGAACCTGCTCAGCCATGGCCTCCCAAGATGCCTGGTGACATAGTCACTGGACACTCCTCTGGGTGGTTAAGCTCCAACATAATTCCTGGTAGACAGCTCCCAGCATGAATACCCCATTGCCGGGTTAACTGAATGCATGTGCATGCCTTGTTCTGCTCCTGTCAAAACCCCAACAAACCACAGCAAAGAGGTTTTTTTTTTTCTTCTTCTTCTTTAAGAGAGAGAGAAACCCATCAAGCCTGGGAGAACAGGAGCCCATTGCCGGGTTAACTGAATGCATGTGCATGCCTCGTTCTGCTCCTGTCAAAACCCCAACAAACCACAGCAAAGAGGTTTTTTTTTTCTTCTTCTTCTTTAAGAGAGAGAGAAACCCATCAAGCCTGGGAGAACAGGAGGGGAGATTAGTACCAACATTTTGAAAGCCAGAAAGCAGATGAACAAGCGGTAACTGGCTTAACAGAACTGAGAAGCCTGAGTCCTGATGCCACAGCGAGGAAGCTGGTCACCCCCTGTACCCCAGATCTGCACTGCAGGGCTCCCAGAGGGCACAGGGGCTGGCAGCAAGGGTGCCCCCTATGGAATGGGGGTAGTGGAAGGGGGGTATCAAAATAAGAAGGGTTGAGTGAAAGACTCCCAGATTCTTTCTCCTGCTCCTTGTGGCTGGAGGCTACCCACTTCAACCCCAAGATAAAGCAGGTGGTTCATTCTCAAGAGAGGGAAAAGCAGAGGGTCTTGGCACTGTGGACCGATGGGCTCAGCATGGGTCCTGTATTGCAAGTAGGAGGGTAAGGGTCTAAATAGGTGCTGAATCCTCGGGCTCCTGGCCAAACTTTATCATCCAGGCAGAAGACCAGAAAACTTTTCCCTAGGGAATCTGACCAATGAGGTGAAAGACCCTAAAGATACAGGCTTGGGATCCCCAATACACAGCCCTCCCTAAACCATCCTACGTTGATCTCATGGTCCAGTCCCACTACATGCTCAGCTTTTTGGTTCCCATTCATAGCAATGACATAACCAAGGCTTACCAAACATTTGGGTACAGTTTCTTGTGAAGTATGCATAAAGCAATTGTACTTCACAGGGCCTGGTTTTCCAAAGCCTTGTAGTTTCAAATATTGACCTTGCAAAGGACAGGAAATTTTCCCCAGGCTATATATTCTCTGTTCTAAGATAAAGAATTGTAACACAGCAAGGTTGCTGGCTCAAAGACAGCTTACTGATTGATATGTAAAGATACTGGGAAATTGCTGTAAGAAGAGAATGTTTGCTAAAATCAAGCTTTTGTTGCAAATTGCATTATAGAATGTCACCTTACTGAATGTTACCAGCTTCTATTGTTAAACTTGTTAAACTGTACTTAGAAAAAAACCCCCACCTATGTTCTCTTCCTGTAACTTCCTAGTCTGAAGAATAAATGTGGGAAGAGAACACCAATTTGGGGTTAATTTCCCAAATGGAAGGAATGCCTCGCTCATGAGGGTTCTGGGAGATTAACCCCTTTTGGGGGCTTCTCACTGCTCAGAAGAGATGGGCTTTGAGTAATCTTTGGCAGCTCTGTCACCCAGGGGAAAAGGGGTGACAAATCTGTGGGAGGCAAAGCAACAATTTCTAATATAGTAGACAGGGCCCAAACAGCCAAACAAATGGATGCAGGAAACTTGGCAGAAACAGAAACCATGCCAGAGAAGAGAACATATGAAAGTTATCATTAATATCTTCTCTGAGGTCAGACAGGATGAGGTACACATAGGAACAGGATGCTATAAAAAAGAGAACATTCATAGGCCAAAAACAAGCTCTTGGACATTGAAAACATGATAGCAGAAATGAAGCACTCCACTGAACAGAAGATAAGGCTGAGGAAACACCTAGAAAGTAGAAGAAAAGAGAATAGGAGAGGGAAAGATACATAAACTAGTGGCCCAGTTTAGGAATTTCAACTCCAAATGATAGGACTTTTGGGAAGAATAGAGAAAAAAGAGGTAAGGAAATCACCAAGGCGATATTTGAAGACAAATTCTCAGGTTTCCAGGTTGAGAGGTCCTGAGAGATTTGCTGCCTTGTTGATAGAAGCAGACACATGCCTGGGTCCATCTCTATACAATTGTGGAATACTGGAGACAGAGAGATGATGCTATAAGCTTCTGGATATGAAAAAACAGGTCACCTACAAAGGATCAAGGATCAGAACAACTCTGGTTCTAGCAGCCTTGGAAGCCACAACATAATGGTCCAGAACTCTGAGCGAGAACGTTTTCCTTCCTAGAATTCCATACACCGCCAAATGATAGTGTCAAATGTGAGGGCAGGAGAAAGACAACTTTAGAACATCCAAGGCCACAAAGCATCTACCCCCAACCACCTCCTATACCCTTTCTGAGAAAGCTACTTGAGGATGTCTTCCACTGCAACCAGAGAGTAAACCAAGGAAGAGCAACACACAGGAGACAGGAAACAGGAGATCCAACATAGAATCAAGGGGAATCTCCAGGGTGATGGTGAGCAGGTAGCCCAGGGAAGGATAGGCAGGTTGAAGGCATTGTAGTCTCATGCCCTGCCATTGTACTATCATGTTAACTGGATGCCGCTACTGAAGGATATGCTCCAGCACAATGAGAAAGTCCAGCAAGAAAGAGGGGGCCACTTGATCCCCCAAATCAGGGTTCCAACCCCAAGGAAAGGCAAGGGGATTTCTAAGGATGTCAGCAAAGGGAGCCCCCAATGATGGTAGTACAGGGGTCTAGAAGACAACCAGTCCAGATGAAAAGAGAATAGAGGCCTCCAGCAGGGATGTCACCAATGAAAAAAATAACAGAACTTATCAATTAGCAACAGGTGCAAGGAACACCAAGGAAAGGGAAAAATCATGAGCTCCAGGAAAAAACAAAAAGAAAGGAAACAAAATCTGATCACAGACCAATAAAACACTGAATTTACCAAATTACAGTATACTCTATTGAGAGAGGGAAGCGGATTGCATGGCCTTGTATGAGCCAAATCTGCTTCTCTCCAGGTGGGAAGGCCATGGATGGAGTCACCAGTGGAGGACTCACAGATAGTGTGAATGCCAGAAAAAGTCAACCATGATTTCCTGACGTGTGGAGGGGTGGAGGTGTGGGGCAAGGAACCTCTGTTTTGTTGTTGTATGTTTTAATAATTGTTTTCAGTTTTTTAAAAAAGTTTGAAATATGCATAGAGAAAAAGTGCATGAACCATGTTAATACCATTGAACACGTCTGAAGTATTGGAATGTGTGGAATTCCTCCCTCCCTGCTTGTAAAACTCCCACCCTGTTGTAAGTTTTTTAGTATTATTTGAGCTCCTAAATCGTGGGCATGTGAAGTAGAAATCAGTTTAAAAATCTAAGTGTGCACCTCGGGGCCGGTCAAGGGATTGCTCCTGCTAGGGTCATGCGCCGGCCTCTTGGGACGGTGGTTCTCTCCCTCGAGTCTCCTTATGAATTGCTTCAAGGTCTCTGGAGAGCAAAAGCGAAGCTTTTTGGTTTTATAGGTGGCGAGTGTGATTCCCTCCCTGAGGCTTCTGCACATCTTCCCTCACGCAGCTCTGTCTGTCCTTTTTGCTCTGCAGGCCGAGCATGTCAGGCCTCCACCTGGTGAAGAGGGGACGGGAACACAAGAAGCTGGACCTGCACAGAGACTTTACTGTGGCTTCCCCAGCCGAGTTTGTCACACGCTTTGGGGGGGATCGGGTCATCGAGAAGGTACAGATGGGTCCCGGCACTCTGAGTGGGGCTGAGTTGGGGGAGAGAGACCCTTCCTCCCAGCTGGAGGTGGGAGAACCAGCGTCAGTCACATCCTCATGCTTCAGAGAGGGGGGAGAGCCACTCTCTTGTGACACTTGCTCAGTGCTGGGTCCTTGACTTCAGGAGCTTTTCACCCTCACAACAGTCCAATGCAGCAGGTGCATCACCCCTGTTTACAGAGGGAGTCTGAGGCCTCTGGGCATGGTCAGGAGGCTCCTGAAAAGAATCCTGGGTGCTTCCATGAAAGGGGCTGCTTCTAGGTTATTGGGAGGAAAGCATCAAACCCAACCCTGCCCTCTCAAGGTTTACAGCTTCTTAGAGGAGACAAGACTCTTGCAATGTAATGACTGTAACGGAAATAGCCAAGGTTTGCCATTTCTGAAGGCTTTTCACATTGTTTTTCATTCATCTGGTTAAGGCCCTGGGCCCCATGTTTGATTATTCCTGTCATATTTATGGGGAAGCCAGAATTCAGAGACTTGACATTGACTGCCTAAGGTCACATAGATAGTAAGTGGTGGGGCTGGGATTTGAACCCAGGTCAGTTTGGCTGTAAGGCCTTGTTCTTTTCCATTTTACTTGAGGGTGGTGGTAACAACAACAGCAATGAAACAACAAGGGCAGCAGCGGCAGCTGCCCTTCACCAAGGGCCTGTTCTGGGGAGGGTGACCTGTTATTTGCTTGACATCATCACATCTCATCTAACCATCCCACTGCTCTATCAGTGGGTATTATTTTACAGATGGGGAAACTGAGGCTCAGAGAGGGGAGGTTGCTTGCTCTGTGGTGGGGCTGGGATTTGAACCCCAGCTATGGACTCCAGAGGCCACACCCGCACCCCAGCACATTGTAAGTGCAGTGTTGGGTGGTGGAGACTCACGCAGGTTCCCAAACCAGGCTGCCACCTGTCTTCCTGGTTGAAAATACTAATTTCTCTACCCTGCTCTAAGATCTTCGGATGTAGAATCTCCTGGGTAGGCATCCAGAAGCTGCATTTTTGCCACACTCACCAGGAGACTGTTTTGCAGCCACCCCACTAGTTGCCAGCATTTAGTTCTCAGGAGCCGTGCATAGAGCTGCAGCCCAGAGCTGTTGCACTTTCTGGCTTAGGAGATGACCTTGGCCTGCCCTCTCTCCTAGACTCCTCGTGGGAAAGCTGCAGCCATGGGGATTAGAATAGCAAGCTGGCTGGCAGCAGCCTTCTCCCCACAGGGCTCCCACAACATTTGTTGTGCTGGAACCATGGAGCCAAGGAAAACCAGGACGTCCTGGAGTTACCTGTAGTCCTTCCCTCTTGACCAAGCCCTGCTTTGGTAATAAGATTGAGAAAGCCAAAACCCAGCCATTTCATCATCTCTTCCCGAGAGGCATTTCTAACAGGGTAGAAAGAACATTTTATGTGAGCCAGGAATGCAGGGGTCAAATCCTGGTGTGATCACTCATGGGATGTGAGTTCTGAGCTCAGTTTCCTCTTCTGTAAAACAAGTCATCACCTTCCAAAAGAGGCATTTCTAACAGGGTAGAAAGAACATTTTATGTGAGCCAGGAATGCAGGGGTCAAATCCTGGTGTGATCGCTCATGGGATGTGAGTTCTGAGCTCAGTTTCCTCTTCTGTAAAACAAGTCATCACCTTCCAAATTTCTGATGAGTCTTGCCCTTCAAGGCTGTCATGAAGATTAGACAGCAATCAAGGGGCTTTCAAATAATGAAATTGCTATGTAAGTCAGAGCTTTGAGGCCCTAAGCCTATTTTTTCTTTTAAACAAGATTAGAGCTTGGTTTTATATCTTAGAGACCAAGCTAGGAGGTCAGCCATTCCAAACTCCCCATGTGGAGGTAAAGCTCAGAGAGGGAAGGGATCTGCCTAAGGCTACACAACAAGTTCATGACACAACTAGGAACTGAAACCAGGACCGCTTCTGTTGCTCTCTGCATTTGGGGACAGCCAGCATTACTGCTATTCCTCTTTACCAAATCTAGAACTTTTAACCTTTAGAATTCAGAGGCAGCTATGTGAAGGGTAGGGTGGGCAGTTCAGAGCACAGGTCAGACTGTGCAATAGAACAGATCTGGATTTGAGCCCCAGCACTGCCACTTACTAGCTGTGTGACTTGGGAAAGTGCCTTAACTCCTCTAAATTTTAATGTCTTTAACCCCCAAATAGGGATAATAACAAAGCCTCTTCCAAAGGTTTGTTGTGAGGGTGAAATGAAACAATGCAAATCAAATGCATTGTACTGTAGCTTGTACATGCTAAACCCCCCCAAAATGTTAGGGGTGATCCTGGTGGTGCCAAACAAAGGATCAAAATCATCCATCCATCCATTCATTCATTCATTTGATTGTGCATTCCTGCAGCTGGCAGACTTTGAGCACTTGCTCTGTGCCGGGTGGTGTGCTGTAGAGATATGGGGAGGAATGATGCACTGCAGGTAGCACAGGAGGCTCTGCAGCTGTGAGATGGACCGTGAGGTAGTGCCCAGCCTCCAGCTCAGGTGGATGTGCAGCTCCGGCTTCTTCCTTTCCCCACACAGGTGCTCATTGCCAACAACGGTATTGCTGCTGTGAAGTGCATGCGCTCTATTCGCAGGTGGGCCTATGAGATGTTCCGAAATGAGCGGGCCGTCCGATTTGTAGTCATGGTGACACCCGAGGACCTCAAGGCCAACGCAGGTAACCACTTGGGCCTTGACTACCTCCCTCCCGCCACCCCCCATTTTTACCTGCCCTCACCTCCTCCATCCCGCCCAGACATGTTCCTTCTGTATCCCAAACAGAGACCAATGGCTGCTGTCATGAACCTGTATTTATTTGCTCTTTCTTCTTTAATTAAAATGTCTGCTGATAACAAGAGTGACACATGTGCCTTATACAGAAGCAAATGGTTAACATGCAGAGTGGAAAACCCCCTTGAGAAATGTCCATGTTCCAGCAGATTAGTGTCTCTCCCCAGACGTTTTTTCCCGCAGATGTATGTACTGCATTTCATCATTCATTTTTTCTTTTTATTTACCTATACGAGTATCTATGTCTATTAAAATGGATCATTCTATTAGTAACTGTTGGATGATTTACTTTTTTTTTTCCTGAACAATCTTATTCCTTTGCAGACCGTTCTCCACGCAGCAGCCAAAGCGATCTTTTAAAAACATAACTTGGGTGTCATCACACTTCCTTAAACACTTCAAGGCCACAGTGCTATTCCCAATGTCAGTACCCTCAGCCCCATCCCCTGAGCCCTCCTGGAGCACAGACCCTGGGCTCCGCACTGCACAGACATGGCCTTGTTTGTTACTCACAGTCCCATGTACAAGTGAGACAGTGGAGGCTCAGGGACATACCTTTATCACTGCCCGCAGCCTCACAGTCAGCATGTGTCACAAGTGGGATTGGAACTCTGGTCTGAGTTCAGAGCATCATCCTGTAGGGTGTTCTATCATGCTTAAGACCAAAATTCCAGGGCTGGCCCGGTGGCGCACTGCTACAGTGCGCCGCTTGGGAGCGCAGTGGCGCTCCCGCCGAGGGTTCGGATCCCACATACAGACCGGTTCCCGCTCACTGGCTGAGCGAGGTGCGG
>NW_007726640.1:158478-169774 GCF_000696425.1 Galeopterus variegatus | reverse complement strand
CCGTTGCCGGTCCTGGTCTGGTATGGGCGCGACACTGAGGGTTGCGATCCATTGCCGGACACCAAAAAAGACAAAAAAAAAAAAAAAGGAAAAGACCAAAATTCCAGATCCTCGCCCAGGCCAGTAAGACCCCGCATGATGGCCCCTGCTGGCCACCTGGCTCCATCTGGTTCCTTTCTCTCCAGGACAGGGTCCCAGTTGCACAGGCTTCTGGTGGTTCCTGGGCCAGCCTTGCCCTTTCCTGTGGCAAAGTCTTGGTACACGCTGGACCCTCTACTGATGGTACAACCCAAAGCCTTTTCACAGCAGACCCCCTCCCCACCCCAGCCTTCAGGTCTCAACACCCTCCTATGCATCTCTCTCAGAGAACCTTGTTTATTTCCTTCCGGGCACTGACCCCAATCGTTATCGTATGTGTTTTCTTTATCTTCTCCAACATTGCTTACTTTATCATCTCTGGAACCTCCCTAGTGGCCAATACTTGTGTGTTTAAAAAACATTGAGGCAGGCAGGCAGGCAGGCAGGCAGGGAGGAAGGAATAGTTGCTCTTGGGTGTCTTTTGGCGTCTGTATTTAAAGTTCCACATTGTTCATTTTCAGGATCTTAGCAAATTCCAAAGTACGGATGTACCAACTGTTGTCTTTGATTGAGTCTTAACTTTTCACAGTCCAAAATGCTGCTCAGTGACCATCGTCTTATGTTGGCCACATTGATGAGTGGTTTTTTAGAACATATTCCTAGAAGTGGAATTTCTGGTTCAATGAGCATGTGTACTCTAAAATCAAAACATTGTATTGTAGTCAGCCTTAAAAAAGAAGAAAATCCTGTCATAGGCTACAATATGGATGAACCTCGAGGATGTTATGCCAGTCACAAAAAGTGAAATAGGCCAGTCACAAAATGACAAATACTATATGTTTCCATTTATAAGGGGTAATAGAGTAATGACATTCATAAAGACAGAGGGTAGAACATTGGTTGCGAGGGACTTGGGGAGAGGGAAAAGGGGAGTTATTAGTAAGTATAGAGTTTTAGACTTGGAAGATGAAGACGATCAGGAGATCTGTTTCACAATGATATGAGTGTACTTGACATAACTGTACTCTCAAAAATGGTTAAGATGGTACATTTCATGTTATATGTTTCTTAGCACAATTTTAAAAAAAACGTATTGTTTAATGGTAAAACAATATTAAGATAAATTTTAAATAGGAATAAAACACCACCTCTAATCCCTCTGCCCTGACAGATTGCTTCCTTCAGGCCTTGTCCAGAGGCACACCTGTTTTCAAGTAATTAAAGTCATGTTCAGTTTTCTTCAGATTTTCACTCCTTTGTCCATCGTTGCCACAGAATCATGACGGTCACGCTTTCCGTGGCCGCATGTGGTTCTGTCTGATGGTGCTCTTCACCTGACTTCAGTCTCTCAGTGGTTCTTTCCTCCCCGCCCCCCCCATTTAATTCCAGAGTACATCAAGATGGCAGATCAGTACGTCCCCGTCCCAGGAGGGCCCAATAACAACAACTATGCCAATGTGGAGCTGATTGTGGACATTGCCAAGAGAACCCCTGTGCAGGTAAGTGGCTCAGGGCGCCTGAGTGCACAATAGTCGGATGATGCCCTGAGTTCTGGAACAACTCGTTTTGCAGTTCAGAAGGGGCAGAGAAGCCAGGTCCCATGAGATTCCAGACTCCAGGGCTGATATAACCGAGAGCTTTCAGTGCAATGGGAGGTAGGTTGTGGAAACAAGACCTTTGTCCACCCCTTTCTGTGTTTGCAGGCGGTGTGGGCTGGCTGGGGCCATGCTTCCGAAAACCCCAAACTTCCGGAGCTGCTGTGCAAGCATGGAATTGCTTTCTTAGGTAGAGTGTGTCTCCTTCAGATATGCGGGAATTGGGGTGTTGGTGGGACACTCAGCTGGGTCAGATTCTCCTTGCACTCTTTCCCTATAAAGTGGGGGTCAGATTGATTTCCTATTACACACTCACTGTGAGGAGCAGGTGAGTTCAGGGGTGGGAGAGCACGTGGGTGAGTTGGCCAGGCCACAGAAATAGGAGCCGTTACCATGGTTATCCCAGCAAGATGATGCTGGGGCAAGCAGAACCTTCTGCTAATGTTTCTGTGGGTCCTGAGATATCAGCCATGTTCAAATTTCTGACTAGGTTTGGGGGTCATGTTTCTGAGAGTGCCACACCTTTGTTTAAGCTGTTCTCAGGCCTGTAAAATGTCCCTAACCCCTTGGGATCGTAGCCTCTGGGTCTGTTATTTATTAGGTAAAATGATACTTATTGTCTTATGGCATCTGTTGGTTTCAGGATTTTCATCTGTACAGGTTGAGCATCTCTAACCCGAAAATCTGAAATCCAAAACGTCCCAAAATTCGAAACTTTTTGAGCACTGACATGATACTCAAAGGGAATGCTCATTGGACCATTTCGGATTTTGGATTTTCGGATTAACGATGCTCAACTCATACATATTCTGCAAATATTACAAAATCCAAAAACACCTGAAATCCTAAACACTCTGGTCCCAAACGTTTTGGATAAGGGATACTCAACCTATATATGTATGTGTTAACTTTGTTATGTCTAATTATGGTGATCCGTGTGCCCTTTGATGTTTTCTCTGTGCATGGGCTCTGAATACATATGGGCACATGTCCTGATTGATTGTCACGTGGGAATCTCATTATCACTCTTAACTCCTCCGGTGGTTGATGGTCCAGCCCAGGAGCCAGCAGACTACAGACCACAGGCCAAATCTGTCTCCTCCACCTGTTTTTTTTTTTTTTATTGAAACATAGTTGATTATACAAATCTGTAGGATACAGAGTTAAATATCAATACCTGTGTACAATATGTGATGCTCAAATCAGGATAATTAGTATATGCAACAATATACAGTATAATCGTTTTTTGTGACCCTTTACAATTCCTCCCTTACTCCCTCCCCCTCCCCTGTTACCACCTCTGGTAACCTCAGTTCTGTTCTCTCCTTTTGAATGTTCAGCTATTATCGTGATTGTTGTATTTTTCTTTCTTTCCTTCTTTGTTTATTTTTTTAGTTCTCATTTATGAGTGAGGACATAGTATTTCTCCTTCTGTGCCTGGCTTATTTCACTTAACATAATTTTCTCCAAGTTCATCCATGTTGCTGCAGATTGCAGAATTCATTCTTTTTATGGCTGAGTAGTATTCCATTGTGTAAATATACCATATTTTCCTTATCCAGTCACCCAACGATGGACATTTAGTTTGGTTCCAAACTAAACGGCTGTTGTGAATAGAGCTGTGATAAACATGGGAGTGCAGGTCTCCCTTTGACATGATGGTTTCCATTCATTTGGGTATATACCCAGCAGTGGAACTGATGGATCATGTGGCAGTTCTATCTGTAGTTGTTTGAGGAAGCTCCATACCATTTTCCATAATGGCTGCACCAATTAACAGTCCCACCAACAGTGTAGAAGGGTTCCCCTTTCTCTGCATCTTCACCAGCATTTGTTATTCTCTTTCTGATAATAGCCAGTCTAACTGGGGTGAGATGATATCTTAATGTGGTTTTGATTTGCATTTCCCTGATGCAGAGTGATGTTGAGCACTTTTTCATGTGTCTGTTGGCCATTTGTGTATCTTTCTTTGAGAAATGCCTATTCATCTCCATTTTTTAAATCTGGTTATTTGCTTTTTTGCTGTCAAATTATTTGAGTTCCTTATATATTCTGGATATTAATCCTTTGTTGGATGCATAGCTTGCAAATGTTTTCTCCCACTCTATAAGTTGTCTTTTTGCTCTGTTAATTGTTTCTTTTGCTGTGCAGAAGCTTTTTAGTTTGATATAATCCCATTTGTTTATTTTTCCTTTGTTGCTTGTGCTTTTGGGCAAATAAAATTAAAAATTAAAAAAAAAAATAAAGTCTTTGCCCAGTCCTACTTCCTGAAGTGTTTTCCCTATGTTTTCTTTTAGGAGTTTTATAGTTTCAGGTCTTATATTTAAATCTCTAATCCATTTTGAGTTGATTTTGGTATATGGTGAGAGGTACCAGTCTAGTTTCATTTTTCTGCATATGGATGTCCAGTTTTCCCAGCACCACTTATTGAAGAGGCAGTCCTTTCCCCAATGTATGTTCTTGGTGCCTTTCTTAGAGATCAGTTGGCTGTAAGTGTGTGGGTTGATTTCTGGGTTCTCTATTCTGTTCCATTGGTCCTAGAGTCTGTTTTTATACCAATACCATGCTGTTTTGGTTACTTAGCTTTGTAGTAAAATTTGAAATCAGGTAGTGTTATGCCTCAGCTTTATTTTTTTGCTCAAGATTGCTTTGGCTATTCAGGATCTTTTGTTGTTCCATAATGAATGTTGGGATTGTTTTTTCTATTTCTGTGAAGAATGTCATTGGTATTTTGATGGGGATTATACTGAATCTGTAGATTGCTTTGTATAGTATGCACATTTTCACATCTTAATTCTTCTAATCCAGGAGCATAGAATGTCTTCCCATCTTTTTGTGTGCTTAATTTCCTTAAGCAGTGGTTTGTATTTCTTGTTCTAGAGATCTTTCACCTCCTTGGTTATATTGATTGCTAGGTATTTTTTTTTGTGTGTGTGACTATTGTAAATGAGCTAGCTTTTTTTATTTCTTTTTCTGCCGGTTTGTTGTTGGAATATAAAAATGCTACTGATTTTTGTGTGTTGATTTTGTATCCTGCAACTTTACTGAAATCATTTCTCAATTCCAAGAGGGTTTTTTTTGTAGAGTCTTTGGGCTTTTCCACATATAGGATCATGTCATCTGGAAACAGGGACAGTTTGACTTCATCTTTTCCAATCTGGATGCCCTTTATTTCTCTTGTCTGATTGCTCTAGCTAGTACTTCTAATACTATGTTAAATGGGAGTGATGAGAGTGGGTATCTTTGTCTTGTTCCAGTTCTTATTGGCAGTGGATTTGTCATATATGGCTTTTATTGTGTTGAGGTACTTTCCTTCTATACCTAATTTGCTGAGAGTCTTTATCATGAAGGGATCAAATGCCTTTTCTGCATCTATTGATATAATCATATGGTTTTTGTCCTTGCTTTTGTTGATGTGATGTATCACATTTATTGACTTGCATATGTTGAACCATCCTTGCATCCCTGGGATGATTCCACTTCATCATGGTGTACAATTTTTTGATGTGTTGTTGTATTCTATTTGCTAATACTTTACTGAGGATTTTTGCATCTATCTTCATCAAAGATATTGGCCTGTAGTTTTCTTTTCTTGTTCTATCTTTGTCTGGTTTAGGTATCAGGGTGATACTGGCCTCATAGAATGTGTTTGGGAGAATGGCCTCTGTTTCAGTTTTTTGGAATAGTTTGAAAATAATTGGTATTTATTCTTCTTTAAAGGTTTGGTAGAATTCAGCGGTAAAGCCATCCAGTCCTGAGTTTTTCTTTGTTGGGAGACAGCTGATTACTGCTTCAATCTTGTTGTTAGTTATTGGTCTGTTCATGTTTTCTATTTCTTCTTGGTTCAGTCTTGGTAGTTTGTATGTGTCCAGAAATTTATCCATTTCCCCCAGGTTTTCAAATTTGTTGGTTTATAGTTGTTTAGAGCAGTCTTTAATGATTCTTTGTATTTCTGTGGTATTGGTTGTAATGTCTTACATTTCATTTCTTATTTTTATTATTTGGGTCTCTCTTTTTTTTTTAGTTAGCCTACATAATGATTTGTCTATTTTTTTTTTTTTTTTTTTTTTGTCTTTTGTCTTTTTCCGTGTCTGGCAATGGATTGCAACCCTCAGTGTTGCCCCCGTACCGGACCGGGGACCGGCAACGGGATCGCAACCCTCGGTGTTGCTCCCGTGCCTCGCTCAGCCAGTGAGCGGGAGCCGGTCTGTATGTGGGATCCGAACCCTCGGCGGGAGCGCCACCGCGCTTCCCAAGCGGCGCACTATCCAGTGCGCCACTGGGCCGGCCCTGATTTGTCTATTTTATCTTCTGAAAAAAACAACTTTTTGTTTCATTGATCTTTCATATCATTTTTTGGGTCTCTATTTCATTTAGTTATGTTCTGATCTTAATTATTTCTTTCCATCTACTAATTTTGGGATTGGATTATTCTTGTTTTTCTCATTCTTTGAAGTATAGCATTAGGTTGTTTATTTGAAAACTTCCTGTTCTTTTGATGTAAGCATTTATTGTAATAAACTGCCCTCTTAGTACTGCTTTCAGAGTGTCCCACAGGTTTTGGTATGATGTATCTTTATTTTCATTAGTTTCAAGAAATTTTTGATTTTCTGTTTAATTTCTTATTGGACTTATAGGTAGTTCAGGAGATGTCATTTAATTTCCATGTGTTTGTATAGTTTCCAGAGTTTTGATTGTTATTGATTTCTAGTTTTAATTCACTGTGGTCTAAGAAGATACTTGAAATGATTTCAGTTTTTAAAATTTTGTCAAGACTTAATTTGTGACTTAATATGTGGTCTGTCTTGGAGAGTGTTCCATGTACTGATGAGAAGAATGTATATTCAGTGGTTGTTGGATAAAATGTTCTGTAGATATCTGCCAAGTCCAGTTGGTCTAAGATGTGGCTTAAATCCTGAGTTTCTCCATTGATTTGTTGCCTAGATGATCTGTCCAATTTTGAGAGGGTGATCAGATCCCCAACTATTATTGTATTTGGGTCTATCTCTTTCTTTAAGTCTAATAGTGTTTGCTTTATATGTCTGGGTGCTCTGGTGTTGGGTGCATATATATTTATGATTGTTATGTCTTCTTGCTGGATAGATCCATTTATCATTATGTAGCAGCCTTCTTTGTCTCTTTTTATGGTTTTTGGTTTAAAGTCTATTTTATCCGACGTAAGAATGGTTACTCCTGCTCATTTTTGATTTATATTTGTGTGGTATATCCTTTTCCATCCTTTCACTATTAGTTGGTGTGTGTCTTTATATGTGAGTTGAGTCACTTGTAGGCCATATATAGTTGGGTCTAGCTTTTTAATCCAATCAGCCACTCTGTGTCTTTTGGATGGGGAATTTAATCCATTTATATTTAGGGTTGTTATTAAAAGATATTGTCTTACTCCTGGCATTTTATCAATTTTCTTTTGGATGTTTTAAATATCTTCTATTCCTTTCATTCCCTTTTATTGTTTGTCTTCTGTGTTTGTTGGGCTTTAAAAAAAAATTATTACTCATTTTTAGCATATTCATTATTACAAATCATGATTTTTCTTTATACCCTTTACCCAACCTATCACTCCCCAAATTTGTTGGTTTTTTGAGGTGGTAAGATACAGTTTCTTTCTCTTTCTTGTTTGCATTTTTATTCTACCAGTGGGTTTTGTTCTTGTGTATTCATGGTAGTGATTTTTTTTTTATTCCAGATGCAGGACTTCCTTGAGGATTTCTTGTAGGGCTGGTCATGTGGTAGCGAACTCCTGTAGTTTTTGTTTATCTGGGAAATACACTATTTCTCCCTCACTTCTGAAGTATAGGCTTGTTGGGTATAGTATTCTTGGCTGGCAGCTTTTTTCTTTAGTACTTCGAATATATCATCCCATTCTATTCTGGCGTGTAGAGATTCTGTTGAAAACTCTGCTGTTAGTCTGGTGAGAACTCCTTTATAGGTGAGTTGACACTTTTCCCTTGCTGTTTTTAGGATTCTCTCTTTGTCTTTGAGTTTTGAGAGTTTGATTATAATGTGTCAGAGAGGACCTTTATGGATTGAATCTGATTTGAGATCATTGGACCTCCTGAATATGAAGTTCCATGTCTCTCCCTATACCTGCGAAGTTTTCTACTATTATTACATTGAATATGTTTTTAATGCCTTTTTCTTTCTCTTCTCCTTCCAGAACAAACATGATTTGGATGTTTGTGTGCTTAAGATTGCCTGCTGGGCCGGCCCGGTGGCGCACTGGAGTGCGCCGCTTGGGAGTGTGGTGTCGCGCCCGCCGAGGGTTCGGATCCCATGTGGAGACCGGTTCCCGCTCACTGGCTGAGCGCGGTGTGGGCGCAACACCGAGGGTTGCGATCCCGTTGCTGGTCCCCGGTACGGGCGCGACACCGAGGGTTGTGATCCCATTACTGGTCAGTAAAAAAGACAAAAAAGGGGGAAAAAAAAAAGATGGTCTGCTATCTCTCTTAAATTTTCTTCATTTTTAAAAATTCTTTTTTTTTTTTTGTCTGCCTGAGTTATTTCAAAAGTTCTCTCTTCAAGATCAGAAATTCTTTTTTCTGGGCCGGCCCGGTGGCACACTGGATAGTGCGCCCGCTTGGGAAGCGCGGCAGCGCTCCCGTTGTCTGCCTGAGTTATTTCAAAAGTTCTCTCTTCAAGATCAGAAATTCTTTTTTCTGCTTGTTCTAGTCTGCTGCTTAAGCTCTTGGTTGTGTTTTTTTATTTCATTGAATGAATCCTTCACCTCCTGGTACATTCACCTCTGTTACATTCTTTTTTAAAGTGTTAATCTCTTTGTTAATTTCCTCCTTCATAGCCTGAATAGTTTTGCTCAGTTCATTGTGTGTCCAACTGAGCCTCCTTATATCTCATTGAGTTTCCTTAAGATTGTTACTCAGAATTCCTTTTCAGTCATTTCAAGGATTTCCTGCTCTATGGGGTCTGGTACTTGAGAGTTATTTTATTCCTTTGGTGGACTTATATTTTCTTGTTTTTTTGTATTGCTAGTATCTCTACATTGATGTCTGATCACCTGGTAGAGCAGTTTTTTCTTCTCTTACTGTAGAGTGGGCTTTAAGGAGAGAAACTTTCTCCTCTAGATGAGTTTTATATTGACCATCGAGTGGGGTATTTTAGTATTGGTTCTGGGTGGACACAACAGTGTAGTCTCTTGAGTGGGGTACTTTGGCCATATTCAGTGTTGGAGTTGTGTGTGAGTGCCTTTGTGTCCTAGGCACTAGGGCACTTAGTGATTCCGTGCCAAGGTTATTGACACTCTTTCCCCATGATCTGCGTTGACTCTTCTTTGTCAGTGCAGTTGACTGGTCTGTGGGCCTCCTGTGTGGTAGTTGTATTAGTCTGTTTATGTTGCTTATAACAACATACTTGGAACTGGGTAATTTATAAAGAAAATGAAATTTATTTCTTGCAGTTTTTGAGGCTGGGAAGTCCAAAGTCCATCTGGTGGTGGTGGAAGTAACCCAGGGGTCTCACATTGCAAGATGGTGGAAGCAGAGTGAGCAAGAGAGACCTACTCTTTTCTTTTAAAGTCCTTAGAACCATGACCTGACCACCATTTTTAATCCATTCACTACTGCAGGGTCCTACCACCCAATCACCTCTTCGAGGCTCCAACTTTCAATTACCATAATAGGATCTCCCACCCTCTTAACAGTCATAGTGGGGGCTAATTTTCTAATACATAAAACTTGGGGGACACAATTCAAGCTTTAGGGAGTCTTGGGGGGACACAATTCAATCCACTACAGTAGTGGTGACTACTGCTATGGTGGCAAGCCATCCTTGCAGTAGACGTGGCTATGGCAGTGGCTGTGGTATACCACCCATGTGGCAGGAGTGCCTGCAGCATTGGTGG
Organism: Galeopterus variegatus; assembly: GCF_000696425.1. NCBI lineage: Eukaryota > Metazoa > Chordata > Mammalia > Dermoptera > Cynocephalidae > Galeopterus > Galeopterus variegatus. Next base: position 160,228 of record NW_007726640.1, on the reverse strand, counting down.
GGGTTGCCTGCAGCTGCTGAGGTCCCTGGGTACTCTTCCTGCCTTCTGACAGTCTGGTGGAGGGCTGCCCATGGCGGCTGAGGTCCCCAGGAGCTCTTACTGCCTGCTGCTGGTCTGCAGAGGGCTGACTGTAGAGGGTGGCTGAGGTTGCCAGGCATGCTTCCTGCCTGTCACAGGTCCGGTGGAGGACAGCCCACCCCACCTGCTTTTGTGAATAAAGTTTTGTTGAAACATGGCCATCCTCATTCATTTCTATATTGCCTATGGCTGCTTTCTCTCTACACAAACAAAGTTGAGTAATTGTGACAGAGACCTACAGGCCCACAAACCTGAAAATATTTCCCATATGGCTCTTCATAGAAAACATTTGCTAACCCATGGTCTAGCTCTTTGAGGTGCTAGCTTGCCCTTTTGGTCTAGCTCCTTGTTTTCCCTCCAAAGTGAATTTTGTGCATGCCACAATAGCTTAGGTTGTAACTAAGACCAGGTTTACAATCCACATGTGTTGCAAGTTGGCTGATGCAGTAGCAGACTAACAGATTTTTTCTTCCCTGACATGAGGTTAAGTTCCTTGAAAGCTGAGACCTGAGTACCTTTCTCTTTTGTCTTCTCCCCAACCTAGCCCCTCCGCTTTGCACATGGCTGGCTCTTGGCCATGAGGGCCTTGTGGCTGACTCAATTTTGTTTTCCTTCTTGTCCCTGATTCCTCAGGCCCTCCCAGTGAGGCCATGTGGGCCCTGGGAGATAAGATTGCCTCCACCATTGTGGCCCAGACTCTGCAGATTCCAACCCTGCCCTGGAGTGGAAGTGGTAAGGGACCCTGAGCTTCACTTTGGGGGAACTTGTTGGCATAGTCTTGCTTATAAGAGCAGGTGGGGTGACAGGAGTATGCTTTTTTAAATTTGTTCATTTAAAAAATTTAAATCATTAAACAAGTGATATAATTTCATTGTAGACAATCTACAAAATATAAGTACAAAAAGAAATAAAAATGGTTTGTAATCCTATGACCCAATGTTGAACATTTATTACATTGTAGGTGTCTATCTTTCCAGCCTTTTTTCTAGACATATTCTTTAAAAAATACCAGATCTTGTATTTCCCATTTTGTGATTTTTTTTTTCACTGATGAATATCTTTCTGTGTCAATACATACACTTTATACCATTTAAAATGCCTGCATAGGGCCGAGCCCGTGGTGCACTCGGGAGAGTGCGGCACTGGGAGCGCAGCAGCGTTCCTGCCGTGGGTTTGAATCCTATATAGGGATGACCGGTGCGCTCACAGCGCTCACTGGCTGAGCGTGGTGTGGCCGGTCTCAAAAAGGACAAAATAATAATAATAATAATAAAATAAATAAATAAATAAATAAATAAAATGCCTGCATAGGATTATATCTTTGGATGTACCATAATTTACTGAACAATCCTCTATAGTTAGACAATTTAGGTTGTTTTCTAATTTCTTTTTTAATTTTAAAAATATATAAAAGAATGGAGCTTTGATAATCTTATAGCTAAATCTGTATGTGCATTTTGATAATTTTCTTAGGATAAATTCCTAAAAGTGGAATTTCTAGGACAAATTAAATGTAAACAGGAAAAGTCTCAGGAATTTCCTATTAAATTTAATTTTTCCTCTAAAGTTGAATCTTAAATTAGGAATAGAAAATTTGTTTGTTTATTTTTGTTTGTTAAATCTTCACATGGTTTTGGAAAATGACGACTCATCTGTAATTGACTCCGTAGTT
>NW_007726640.1:155623-158147 GCF_000696425.1 Galeopterus variegatus | reverse complement strand
TTTTTCCTCTAAAGTTGAATCTTAAATTAGGAATAGAAAATTTGTTTGTTTATTTTTGTTTGTTAAATCTTCACATGGTTTTGGAAAATGACGACTCATCTGTAATTGACTCCGTAGTTAGAATTGGGAGTTTTTTGGATTTAGGCTAATATGGTTGTTCTCTCTTGGTAGACTCAGTCTGAATTTCTTAAGCTTGATTTCCCATTCAGGGTGGAGTTAGTCCTTAAGAAAATTAAAAGTCATTGTGGGAAGCTGAAGGGACTTGTCTGTATTTTGTTGGTTCAGAGGCCCAGGTGTAGAGCTGCTTCAGCAGGGAGAGGGCCCTGTGGTTTCTGGGTTGTGTGTGTTTCTGCTGTTCTTGGGAGGATTCACCTTTCTTTGTGACTCTCCAGGTCTGACAGTGGAGTGGGCAGAAGATGATCTGCAGGAGGTGAAAAGAATCAGTGTCCCCGAAGATGTTTATGACCAGGGCTGTGTGAAAGATGTGGACGAGGGCTTGGAGGTAAAGGCAGAGCCTCAGGACCAGGGTTCTAGAACCTTCTCCATGTCCTAGCCGTTGGCAACTGTCCAATCTCTAAAGAGGTGTGTTTGTCCTTTGCCCCCAGGCAGCAGAAAAGATTGGTTTTCCATTGATGATCAAAGCTTCTGAAGGAGGTGGAGGAAAAGGAATCCGGAAGGCTGAGAGTGCTGAAGACTTCCCAATCCTTTTCAGACAAGTGAGCTGTTCTTGCTTTGTATTTTCCCTGTCTTTGGGAATTGCTTTAGTCAGTGTTTGGCCGCTAGATTATTTTCCATAGCACTTATTCTATAACAACTGAGAGGACACTTGCAGGAGCTGGATCTATTGCTGGGTTGTATTTTGAAGCAAATTAATACATTTTTACTCACGGAAGGCCATGGTTTTTGTTGGTTTTTACACCATTTCCTCAGATGGTTCAATTCTATGAATCAGTGTGTCTGTGGATAATTTCAGAGATACAGGTTCGAAATATCTGTTTCTCACTATATCTGCCTATTGAGGGATGGGATATTTTATAAATTTTAGTGGTCTTCATATTTTTAATGTTTCTAGATGATCAGTTTTAATTGTAGGAATTAATTGTGTATGTACTTATTTGTAGCTAGTTTTCCTCTTTTAAAACGTTATGCCTATTATTAGCAATGTTTAAAAATAATTATACTGACAATATTCTCATTCTTCAAACCAACTATTTTAGTATTTGTAAGTTTTCTTCTAGACCGGGTTTGCATGTATATTTTTAAAAGGTGTATTTAATCTACACAAGATTTTGTTCTGCATTTAAAAAATTCTAAATTGTATGTCATGAACATTTTTACCAAGTTGTTATAGCCCTCACAATTATTTTGATGAGTGTGCAATATTTCATATGTGGCCACAGCCTTATTTATCAAACCTTCCCTTTTTTGTTAAATATTTATCCTGTTTCCATTTTCATTATTATGAATAATGCTACAATTACACTATAGTATAATATGGTATTGAATACTATAAATGATACTTAGCTTTTTTTTCTTCTTCTGAATTATTTTCTTGTATAAAGACTTGGGGAGAAGGACTTAGTTAAATAGCATGCACTTTACATGAATATATATCAGTAAATTGCTTTCTAGAAAGGTTTTACCAATTATACAGTTGTTGGCAAGATGTGAATGTTTTATGAAGTTGTGCTTTCATTACCATGGTGTCTCCATTGGGGTGTACAAGTTTTTTGGGTATTTGGGGGGAAGAATTTATTTGCAGGAAAGTTGTGTTTTGCCAAAAGTTTTTACTTTCGTTTAGGTTCAAAGGATTTGTTGGTAAAAGAAACCACGCATCCCACTCATAAGCCAGTTTGTGATATTTATTAAGATACAGCAATAAGCAAGTAAGCAAAGAAAGCAAGATTATATAGGCGTATTAAAAAAGAAGAAAGAAAAAGGATTAAACAATGTTTACGTCACCAAATTGGGAAACCCCCATATCCAGATCCAAGCAGTGTTGGGAAGTCCCATGAACAGCGATCTGGAGTCCCAATTGGGATTGTCCCAGGCAGTGCGTCCACTCCACGGGAGAGACTTCAGAGAGCAGTTTGGGGAAATCCTGCTTATATTACCCAGATGCAGACTGACAACATTAGTCTGTGTGCAAACGTGCAGCTATAGTTATTTTATTAGCGCTTGGATCTCTCCTCACAAGTCTTCGAGATGTTCTTCAGCCCTGGGAACTGGCCAGGTTCCCAAGGTCCAAGAAGCTCCAGGACTTATTTTTCTTCTTATCTGACAGTTACTAAGCACCTATCCCGTAGGCTGCACAGTTTCTGAGAGTCTGACCCATAGCCTGTGCAGGGTCATTCTTCGGTCAGAGGCCCAGCAATGCCTCTGAAGCCTGAACAAGACTGTAAACCTTAATTTTCCCAATAAGTTGTGACAGTCGTACAGAGAGTTCTTGTCTGCCCCTCACCCAGTCTCCTCACTGATAATGTCTTATGTAACTATGCTGCATTTGTCCCGACTATGAGACTCA
>NW_007726640.1:153756-154789 GCF_000696425.1 Galeopterus variegatus | reverse complement strand
TGTTTTTAAAAGTAGGCTTTCTATTTTAGAGCAGTTTTAGCTCATAGCAAAATTGAGCAGAAAGTACAAAATTCCCACATGCCCCTAACTCTACATGTGCACAGACTCCCCCAAACTTTTTTCTTTTACTTTACGAGTGCCATAGGAAAATGTTTGTAATGTAAAAATTCAAACAAGTCAGTGATAAGAGTAAAAAAGGAAAAGTCCCTTTTTACTATCACCTCCCAAGTCCTTCCCCTTCTCAGACATGACCACTGTTAGCAGGGGTCTCTTTCCAGCACCTTCACTGTACATACTTTTATATAGACGTTTATACAATTGTTTTATTGTTTTTCACATAAGTGGCATCATCCCATATATTATCACAACTTTTTATTTTATTTTATTTTATTTTTACTTAATGTCTTTGAAATCATTCCATGCAAACATTTATTATCACGTCATCTTTCTTTAAGAATCTGTAGCCAACATACCTATAAGGGAATGAGTTTCAGCTATTAAAAGGGTGGAGTAAGTCTTTCTCTAGGTTCCGCCGTGGAGAGCTAGCTGAAGTGCAAGCTACACGGAGAGAGAGAGAGTGCGAAACGAGGGAGAGAGAGAAAGCTACAGCGTAGTGTGTTTTGGTCCCATTTTTGTTTAAAGAAACATTCTCTATGTGTGTTATCATATGTGTAGAAGAAAATCAGTTTGTACACCAAACTCTTTTTCCCCCAGCTTTACTGAGATATAATCAACAAATAAAATCGTATGTATGTACGGTATACAACATGATGTTATATATGTGTACGTGGCAGAATGATGACCACACTCAAGTTAGTTCACACATCCATCACCTCACCATTTGTGTGTGTGTGCTGACAACACTTAAGACTTACTCTTTTAGCAAATTTCAAATATACAATACAGTATCATTAACTGTAGTTACTGTGCTGTACACTAGATTCCCAGAAACCAAACTCTTTATGGTGCCTTATCTTTTTTTTTTTTTTTTGTCTTTTTTGTGACCGGTAAGGGGATCGCAACCCTTGGCTTG
>NW_007726640.1:150784-153178 GCF_000696425.1 Galeopterus variegatus | reverse complement strand
CGCCCGCACCACGCTCAGCCAGTGAGCGCACCGGCCATCCCTATATAGGATCCGAACCTGCCGCAGGAGTGCCAGTGCACTCCCAGCGCCGCACTCTCCCGAGTGAACCGCGGGGTCGGCCCTATGGTGCCTTATCTTTAAGAGATGGAATTGTGGAGAAATATCACAATTTTCACAATGTTTGGCTTGAAAAACAAGGGTGTCATGTCTTTGAGACAACGAAAGTAAAGATCAAGAATCCTGGAGGAGTACCCGAGGCATGTCACTGCTGTTGTTTCCTGCTCTCTTCAAGACTTCTGGAATCTTCCAGATGTGGTTTCCCCAAGAAGAGCAAGCTGCTTTGCTTTCCCCACAGGTGCAGAGTGAGATCCCAGGCTCGCCCATCTTTCTTATGAAGCTGGCCCAGCACGCCCGCCACCTGGAAGTCCAGATCCTGGCCGACCAGTATGGGAATGCCGTGTCCCTGTTTGGGCGAGACTGCTCCATCCAGCGGCGGCATCAGAAGATCATTGAGGAGGCACCGGCTACCATCGCCATGCAGGCTGTGTTTGAGTTCATGGAGCAGGTGCGCTTGGCAGAGCTGGGGGGTAGCTGTGGGGAGAGCCATGTCAGCACAGAGTCAGCAAGAACTTTCTGTAGCCTTTTCTAGCAGGAAGGAGGGGTGGGTGCCCAAGAAGAGGAGAAGGAAGGGCCCATCCTAGAGCTGATTTCAGCATCGCTCAGGTTTATTGGATTAGCTGATTGTATTAGTCCATTTCTGTGTTGCTATAACAGAATACCTAAGGCTGGGTAATTTATACAGAAAAGAGGTTTATTTGGCTTATGATTCTGGAACGGCTGCATCTGGTGTGGGCCTCACGCTGCTTCTACTCATGGTGAAAAGTGGCAGGCAGATGGCAGGTACAAGCAGATCACATGGTGAGAGGAAGCAAGGGGGGGGAGGTGCCAGTGTCATTTAAACAACCAGCTTTTGCGGGAACTAATAGAGCGAGAACTCACTCACTACTCCCACCCCCCAGGGAGAGCATGAGGATCTGCCCCCATGACTCAAACAGCTCCCAACACTGCCACATTGGGGATCAGATTTCCACATGAGTTTTGTGGGGGACAATAACATCCAACTCTATCACTGATCTATGAGGTTCCAAGATGTTTCATACACAGCAGGTCCTCTGCATGCATTTGGTGGGGGAACTGATAGTCACCATTGGACTGTTCCCTGAGAAAACCACCGGCAACCCCTTGCCCTCTGCCCTGGTTTCTTTGCAGTGTGCCGTCCGCCTGGCCAAGACCGTGGGCTATGTGAGCGCAGGGACGGTTGAGTACCTCTATAGCCAGGACGGCAGCTTCCACTTCTTGGAGCTGAATCCTCGCTTGCAGGTGGAACATCCCTGCACAGAAATGATTGCTGACGTCAACCTGCCAGCCGCCCAGCTACAGGCGAGGAAAAGCTGGGGTGGGTGGGGGCATGTCCTGCTCTGATTAGTCCTTCCTGTTCATTGCTTGGCTGTCTGTCCCTGGGGAATGACTGTTCTGATGTGTGTGTAGCATTGGGAGCCATGAAAACGGAGAGCCTTTGGTGAAGTGCTTTGTCACCTTTCTCTGGCCATAGAGCCATTTGAGAGACAGGAAAATGCTGTGGACCTTTCCCTGGGAAAATAGATTTTATACAATCTCAGGACATTCAATGGACCCCTGATATCCGTTCATAGACCCAGAGAAGTATTTCTTAACCTATCTTTTTAAACACCCTCCCCACCGACCCCCCAAGAAGCTCTTCTGGACGTTTTTTATCCTAATCCCTCCCTCGTGAAATTTTAATTTCACAAATATACTATATATCTGTTTGGGTACTATAGATATCTCTGTGCTTTATACATAAAAAGTAAGATTTTTTTCACTGCTCATGAACAAATATTTGCCATCTTGGGGGCAGTGTCACCCTGTTAAGAATACATGACCCAGTGTTACGAGTGTTACGAATTCTTAGTTTAATGGGAACTCTTGCCTTTTTTTTTTTTATTAATGTCTCCTTTTTTTCCTTCCTTCTGAAGAATTTTTTTAAAAAAAAAATTTTTTTTGTGACCGGTAAGGGGATCGCAACCCTTGGCGTGGTGTCGCCTGCACCGCGCTCAGCCAGTGAGCGCACCGGCCATCCCTATATAGGATCCGAACCCGCAGCGGGAGCGCCGCTGCGCTCCCAGCGCCGCACTCTCCCGAGTGCGCCATGGGGTCGGCCCGAAGAATTTTTATTTAAAAACATTTTTACCTATTCATTTTTTTAGTTTGAAAAGTTTCAGAAAAGTTGTGAGAATAATACAATTAATACCCAGATACCCTGCACTAGATCCACCCATTTGCTCATTTACTTTCTATTTGTTTTTATGATTTTTT
>NW_007726640.1:148215-150620 GCF_000696425.1 Galeopterus variegatus | reverse complement strand
CCCAGTGTTACGAGTGTTACGAATTCTTAGTTTAATGGGAACTCTTGCCTTTTTTTTTTTTTTATTAATGTCTCCTTTTTTTCCTTCCTTCTGAAGAATTTTTAAAAAAAAAAAATTTTTTTTGTGACCGGTAAGGGGATCGCAACCCTTGGCGTGGTGTCGCCTGCACCGCGCTCAGCCAGTGAGCGTACCGGCCATCCCTATATAGGATCCGAACCCGCGGCGGGAGCGCCGCTGCGCTCCCAGCGCCGCACTCTCCCGAGTGCGCCATGGGGTCGGCCCAAAGAATTTTTATTTAAAAACATTTTTACCTATTCATTTTTTTAGTTTGAAAAGTTTCAGAAAAGTTGTGAGAATAATACAATTAATACCCAGATACCCTGCACTAGATCCACCCATTTGCTCATTTACTTTCTATTTGTTTTTATGATTTTTTTGACTCAATCCTTTGAGAGCTGGTTTGACTGAACCTTCGTGACACGTGGCCTCTGAATACTTCAGTCTAAGGATCTCCTAAGAACAAGGCAGTCTGGTACAACACCACAATATAACCACGACATGGGAAATACAGCATTCATGCCACATATTTAACTAATATATTGACCACATTAAAAATATTCTCAATTGTTCCAGTAATGTCTCTTTATGGCTGTTTTTGTTTGTTTGCTTTTTAAAATCAGGGTCCAACCCAGATGACATATTCATTTATTTCATTGTCGTGTGTCTTTAGTCTCATGAATCGGGAACTATTCCCCAGTCTTATTTTTTCCATTCTTGACCCTGGTGTGTTTGAAGCGTTCAGGCAGAATGTCCTTCACTTTGGATTTGTCTGGTTGTTTCCTCCTGATTAAATTCATGCTAAGCGTTCTGGCAGAGTGTCACACAGGTAATGATGTGTCCTTCTTAGTGCGTCCCATTGGGAGGCACAGGATGTTAAATTTGGTCATATGGTTAAGCTGGTGTCCATAATTGTCTGTTTTTTACTTGTTCTTTATGCCTAGCTTTCCCTGCATCCTTTAAAAAACCTCCTTTCACTCTCAGCCCAACACTGTTACATCTCACCTTCCATGGCATTAAAATGTCTAACTTTTCTTTGATGCGCATATTTTCTTGTCATGTGATAACCTGGTGAATGTTGCCTCTTTCCCCAGCTACACTACGTGCTCTGTGGGGGCAGAGTCACGCCTTATGGCTTTTTCTCTCTGTGCCTCTCCTGCCACGGAGCAGCACAGCATTATATACGCAGTCAGTGCTCAGTCTCTCTGAAATCATTGACTAAGCCACCTCCTCCATCACATCTACCACTGTGCTCTGCAGTTTGGGGCTGGGTTCTAGTGGGACTGACAGTGTGGGATGGATTTCTTCATTTTAGATCGCCATGGGTGTGCCGCTGCATCGGCTGAAGGATATCCGGCTTCTGTATGGAGAATCGCCATGGGGGGTGACACCCATTTCTTTTGAAACCCCTTCGAACCCTCCCCTTGCTCGAGGCCACGTCATTGCGGCCAGAATCACCAGTGAAAACCCAGATGAGGCAAGTGTGGCCACCATCTCAAATCTCCCATGTGAGACAGACCCCGGACGTTAACCTTAGAGGGAATACACAGTTGTCCAGGCTTCTCAGCTTACAGATGAGGCAACTGAGGTGCCAGAAGGGCTGTGTCATGGATTATTGGATTATAGGATGTGTAGTGTGTGCCAGGCTCTGGCATATTTTTCACACATCTTGTTGCTCGCTTATGTGACAGCATTGCCACTGGGCATTGTAACCCTGCATTACAGCCTATGAGGTTGGGGTAACTTGCTTAATGCCTCAACCTGGGACCTGCTGAGGCCATGACCGAGCCCATTGGTGGACTCCAAAAACCATGCCCATGTTTGGGACAAGCTGCAAGGTTTAGAGCCTGGGTCCTTGGGTTTCTGGCCCCACACACTTTTTGCTGCAATATAGAGTCCCTTCGTGACTTGTTCTTACTTGTGTCTTAAAAAACAAACCAACTGGCAGCTATCACACTTTACGTGCTTACTGACTGTAGTGGTCTGTTTGTGTTGCTATAACAGAAATAACTGAGACTGGGTAATTTATAAAGAACAGAGTTTTATTTGGCTTACAATTCTGGGACAGCTGCTTCTGGCATGGGCCTCAGGCTGCTTCTACTCATGGCGGAAAGCGGCAGGTACAAGCAGATCACATGGCGAGAGGAAGCAAGAGAGGTGGGGGGGAGGTGCCAGGGTCTTTTAAACAACCAGCTCTTGCAGGAACTAATAGAGCAAGAACTCACTCATTAATCCCCCCACCTAGGGAGAGCATTAATCCATTCATGAGTGATCTGCCCCCATGACCCAAACAGCTTCCAACACTATCACATTGGGGATCAGATTTCCACATGAGTTTTGGGGGGACA
>NW_007726640.1:121736-147277 GCF_000696425.1 Galeopterus variegatus | reverse complement strand
AAAGAATTTTAAGGTATGGTAGCTGTATTATTTTGAAGTCTTTGGCTGCAAACAAAACACTGTCTCTGGTGGACAAGCAGTTTTTCAGAGAGTTGATGGCTTATGCACAGGTGCTTGGGAGGATGGGGAACCATTTTTGGAAACAGTCTATGCACCTGGAACTTTCCATCTCTTGCCTCCAGACACCTCTGCCAAAATGAATGTGTGCTTAATTCAACAGCCCTAATCCCAGTGAGAGGGTCCACATCACGTCCACCCACCCTTACCAAAATTGCACCCAGAGGGAGACAGGCCATACCCCTGAAGGGAATCCCGTGTGTGTTGGAAACAGCAAGGGCTCCACCTGGCCTACACTAGACCTCTTCACCTGCGACAGTTTTCATCATCTAGGGTTGGAAATCTAACCACTCTTCACCTTTATTTAAACTTTTTATTATCGAGAATGTTAAGCGTATAAAATCAGAATGTACCTTCACCCAGCTCCAACAACCATCAGCACTGGCCCATGTCATATCTGCGCCTCCTCCCCCATCCCAGCTTAGCTACTGTCATTTTTTTTAAAACAGTTTTTTTGAGGTAAAAATTACAGACATTGAAGTACTCACATGAATACACCCATGAGTGGATGCACCCACGCCATCCATTTACAAGAGATGTCAATGTTTTATTGATCACCCTAAGCTTTTTGTGGCAGTAGGGGTTCTTGGGTCTTTCTAAGACTGAATTTCAATGAAAATGTATATGGAAGAATGATTTTTTCCATTTTGCTTTTTCTGTCTGGGCTCCAGGGGTTTAAGCCGAGCTCTGGGACGGTCCAGGAACTGAATTTCCGCAGCAGCAAGAACGTGTGGGGTTACTTCAGCGTGGCTGCTACCGGAGGCTTACATGAGTTTGCTGATTCCCAGTTTGGACACTGCTTCTCCTGGGGAGAGAACCGGGAAGAGGCCATTTCGTCAGTATTTTCTGTCCTTCCTTCCTTCCTCCCTCCCTCTTTTCCTCCCTTCCTTTCTTCCTTTAAGAAACTAAAAGTTCCCCCGTGGTTTCTGATGCAGTGGCACTGTAGGAGACCAAGGGAGGTAAGCCACAGGGCAGACCTCATTTGAAATATCCTGGGCTTCAAGTACAAGAACAAAGTCTGCCCTTTTCATTTATTGGAGATCCATAAAGTAAAACGATCTCACCAAGGCCATTTGGTCTTGAGCTTATAAGAGGTTTTGGAGGTCCAAAGAATGTTCAGGGTGACACCAAAAGTTTAAAAGATGCTGAATTCTATAGCTGAAAAAACGGGGGAGAGACTCCTTTACATTTAAACCTCATAAATAGTTCCCTCGTTGGCTATATTTCACGCCTGAGACTAAATTTCCTAGGGGGTGTGTCCTACTCTGAGCCACTCACCACACTGAGGCCCATGACAGCAGTCCTGTGTCCCCTGATTAGCCAAGTCCACGTTTACCATAGTTTCTTCAGGGCTGAGAAACTCACATTGACAAAGGGACCCCCAAATTCTGAAACACCACATCTTACACTGCTTCTGCCTTGACATTGGCACAGAAAGGTAAAAAACCAGTGCACTTTGTAATTAAACATTCTTGAGTGGGTGGATGAGTGCATGGTTAACTGGGTGGGTGGAAAGATCCCAAAAGCATTGTGAACATTTCATTAATTCTGAAACACCACATCTTACACTGCTTCTGCCTTGACATTGGCACAGAAAGGTAAAAAAACAGTGCACTTTATAATTAAACATTCTTGAGTGGGTGGATGAGTGCATGGTTAACTGGGTGGGTGGAAAGATCCCAAAAGCATTGTGAACATTTCATTAAAAAAACTTTAAAATCTCTCCCGGGGTTCTTAGCTATGAATTAAATTAAATTTGGCAGTTTCAATGAGCGGGCTTTCTTTGCCAGCTTAGAATGATTACTTTTAATTAAGCTCAGTGAAAAATTGAGATCCCTGAAGCTTAGGGAAGATTATTTGCAACACGTAAGACTTAATAGGAGGAGGAGGAAGACAGGTCAGTGGGCGTCTTTGCCAGCTTAGAATGATTACTTTTAATTAAGCTCAGTGAAAAATTGAGATCCCTGAAGTTTAGGGAAGATTATTTGCAACACGTAAGACTTAATAGGAGGAGGAGGAAGACAGGTCAGTGGGCCCAGCCTGCTCCAAAAGATGACCCGTGGCTTGTCCCATACTGTGGGTGACCAGAAGCAACTGCAAGAGAATTTGAAGGGAAAAATTCCAGCTTTTCTTATTGCTATAGATCAGAGTCCATAGGGGGCAACTGTCCTGGTTTTCCAGGAACTGGTTTCCCAGGATGAAAGACTTCTCAGTGCTAAAACTGGGAGTGGCCTGAGCAAATGGGGACAAGTTGGTCACCCTTGAATCTAGTGGCTTAACTGTCGGATCCAGGTCCTGGATCACAGTTGACTTCTCACAACCTGTTGACAGCCTCGTTTGACCTCACTGGGTCTTCATTTTGTCACCCCCCAAATGGGATCGTAGTCGGCTTTCCCCCGCAGCTGCTGACAGCATGCAGGAATGCTGAAACAGAGGTGGAGGCTTTCTCTCCCAGGAAGAAAACCTTTCTTTAGTGCGTCCCTCCCAACACTCTCATTCCATAGGGAGTGGAGGTTTGCTCTGTGAGCTGGTGCTTCTTGAGGGCAGAGACAGCCAGGGTGCCCACCAGGCCCCAATGCCGCGTATCAGCACCCACCACAGGTGTACCCTCCGCCCCTGGACAGAGCAGCTGTGTGGACAGCCAGAGGGTGGCACCAGCTCTGTGGACAGGAGATTTGAACAGGTCAAGGGGGAGACGGAGGTAGAGTGACTAGTGCTCTATTAATAATTAATTGTTATTATAGTTAATAATAATTATAATAACGGTTCTTAATCACATTCATGGCAGCTAACATTTGTTGATCCGTGGCACATGTTCTACACGGATTGTCTCATTTTGCTTATCAAACACCCACAGGGAGTTGGGGTTATTTCCCCATTTTCCAGATGAGGAAACTGGGGCCGAGAGAGGTTAAGTCACTTGTCCAGGATTACTCAGCCAGTACATGGAGGGGACTGAGATCAACACCAGGTGGTGACACTGGGAGCCCTCCCTTAACTCCTGTGTTTTTCTGGCACTGTGAGAACCCCGTCATGAAATGACCAGAACTCTGTTGACACGTGTATGAGCTGGGAAAGCAATCTGTGTGCATTTCTTCTCAAGGAACATGGTGGTGGCTTTGAAGGAACTGTCCATTCGGGGTGACTTCAGGACCACTGTGGAATATCTTATTAACCTTCTGGAGACTGAGAGCTTCCAGAACAACGACATCGACACCGGCTGGTTGGACCACCTCATCGCCCAGAAAGTGCAGGTAGGGAGCTGCCCGCGCCTCCCCTCCGGGTGGCAGGAGGCTCCCCGCAGATACTGAAGTGCAGCGTCTTTCCTAGGCCGAGAAGCCGGATATCATGCTCGGGGTGGTGTGCGGGGCCTTAAACGTGGCAGATGTGATGTTCAGAACCTGCATGACCGATTTCTTACACTCGCTGGAAAGGTAGGGCATGCGGGCAGTTCTTGCCCCTCTTGTGCTGTGTGTTAGTGTCATGGAAGCAGGACATGCTGTATTTGGGTGGCCATTCAGTCACCAGGCAATTGGTGAACCACCCCCCCACAGGCTTTTCTGGGCCTCCCTTGAAGAGGCCAAGGGTGGGGGTGGGGGACGGGATTCCAGAGGCCAAGGCAGCAGTCGACTTGAGACAGTTGTGGGCAGATGCATGCTGATTTGGGTAAGGTACACCATAACACTTACCCCTAAGGAGGTGGATTTGAGAAGCAAAGTAAATTAAAGGTCATCTCTACAAAGGGTTTCTTTCCCAGACCCTCACGTGAATCACACAGTGACCAGTGAAATGGACTAGCATGGAAAGCGCCAGGTGCTCACTAGAGGATAGGCCCGGGTTTCTCCCCCTCTGCACCACTGACATCTTGCACTGGATCATTCTTTACCGTGGGGGCTGTCCTGTGCATTGTAGGATGTTTACCAGCATCCCTGGCCTCTGTCCACTAGATGCCAGGAGCAGCTCTTCCCCCGAGTTGAGACAATCAGATATGTCTTCAGACATTAGGGACCAAATGACCCCTGGTTGAGAACCACTGTGATAGGTAAATGAAACTACCAAAAAGAAAATAAAAGGGTAAACATTTCTAGCAATGGGTTATTGTGCTTTTGAACGGTAATAGATTCACAGTCCACGCTCTGGTTTCTTTCATCACCAGGCGGCATGATCCCCACATAGAGAATTTTCCTAAGAGGCAGCCATTATGGATTTTGCTTCTGAAAAGCCTTCTTAAAAGTTCACATTCTTCAGCAAGTGCTGATTCCTTAAGTTCTGAGGAATGTCAGGTTCCTTGAGATGATCTGTGTTCTGTGCCTTTTAATCAGACTTAGTTTTTTTAGTGCGGTCAGGTCTGTTGTTGCTCAGGAAAGGCAAAGAGGTGGGTGATTTTTAAATCCAGAGGATGGCACAGAGTCCTCAGTCCCTCCCGTGGCTGACCACAGGTGTCTTCTTTCAGGGGCCAGGTCCTCCCAGCAGATTCTCTTCTGAACATTGTGGACGTGGAGTTAATTTATGGAGGTGTCAAGTACATTCTCAAGGTAAAGGCCCCTGTGCTTCTCTGATGTCTCCAACTCTCTGCGGGCTTGAGGGAATTTGTTTTATTTCTTCCACAATCCATCCCTGGAGTGGATTTTCTCTTGCTTGAATCTGACCATTTGTGTTCCTCAGGAATCCCCACATAGTCCAAGACCTTGAAACCCAGACGCTTTGGGTTTCAGAACGTGTAAGGTTCAGCAATGTGCAGAGGGGACAATGGCGTGTGTATGAATTTCCTGTGGCTACTGTGACAAAGTGCTACAAACTGGTGGCTTAAAACAATAGAAATTTATGCTGTCACAGTTCTGGAAGTCAGAAGTCCAAGATCAAGGTGTCAGCTGGGCCTCTATGGGCACTAGGAAAGGATCTGTCCCAGGCCTTCATAGCTTTTGGTGGTTTCTGGCAATCTTCAGTGTTCCTTGGCTTGTGGATGCATTTCTCCAGTCTCTGCCTCTGTCTTCACCTGGCATTTTCCCTCTGCATCTGCCTGTCTGTGTCTTACATTGTGTTCCATCTGTGACTGTCCTGTGACTTCTCCTCTTGTAAGAACACTAGTCATGTTTGGATTTAGTGCCTACCCTAATCCAGTACGATTTCATCTTAATTTAACCAATTACATCTGGAAAGACCCTATTTCCAAATAAGGTCATATTCTGAGGTTCCTGAAAGGCCATGATTTTGGGGGACACTATTCAACCCAGTGCAGAACATGAGCAGGGCCTTAGAGCTGGCACAGTGGTCTGTTTCCAGGGACTGTGAGGCTGGTTTTGTTCTCTGTCTCTGCACCAAGAATCCACGTGTGGATTTCTAGCCTTCCCTGGTCCATCGCCGGCATCCCTGGAGCTTACACCAGTTGCTCTCCTCTGTCGGAAGTGTCTAGTTACTCTTCCCAGGCCATCTGAGGTCAATTCAGCAGACAGTGTCTGAGAATAGATGAGATGCATGGGCACAGGGAGAGGCTTGGGGGCTCTCCCCTTGGGGGGACATAAACATTTAGTCTATTGCACAAGGCCACTGGTGGAGTCTCCCGGGCTGCTTCACCCAGAGTGACAGCCCATCTCCCTGCCACACAGGGTGGCCTTGCTTGCAGCTGATGCTTGGAGACAGGACTCAAAAGGAAGCCCACAGCCCCAGAGGGCACATGGTCAGTGAGAGATGGCTGGACAGGGACTGTGTCTGTGGCCAGCAGCCATTAGCCTCCCCATGGGGCAGGAGTGTCTCACTGACTACAGGCCCTCTCCAGCTGTTCCCTTGGGGTGAGGGCAGAAGCTAGAGGGATGGAGGTGCCCACCCCACCACTCCTGCAGTGGACAACCAGCCCTGCTTGTTGTCAGAGGGACGAAACAGTATTCTGGGAGCACATGCTAATCTAGGTAGTAACATGGAGCCTGTCCCCACAGGTGGCCCGGCAGTCTCTGACCATGTTCGTTCTCATCATGAACGGCTGTCACATTGAAATTGATGCCCACCGGCTGAATGATGGTGGGCTGCTGCTATCCTACAATGGCAACAGCTACACCACCTACCTGAAAGAAGAGGTCGACAGGTGCGTGGGGGTGCCTGTCCCCCCAGTCTGGGTGTGAAAAGCCATCTTCTCCCACAGGAGTTGAAAACACAAAGCTGACCTGTGTGCATGTCCAAGGGTCTTAGATAAGGTCCATCTCTGGTAATTTCTGGGGATGCATGAAGAGGTTAGTTTCTAGTTTGGAATTCCATGCAACTGGCAGACATTTAGGGAAGGATCCCAGGAGGCCCTTTTCTAGTAGCCTGGGGAGATTCAGAACTGATGGGACATGACTCCTAGCTCTGCAGCCCACCACCTCCCATGTCTGGGCTGCAGTGTCCCCACCCATCTGAGTGGATGCATGCATGCAGTTAGTGAAGCAGCTATTTATCGAGCTACTTCATGCCAGGCACTGGGCTGGGTGTTGGGGTAGCACCATGGTCATGACTCGTGGGACTTTGAGTCCGTTGAGGAAGATGACATATTAAATAAGCAGACAATGGTGGGAAAGGTAAAATACAGGATATTCTGGAAGCACAGGAGCATCATGAGATAGGCCCCAAAGATCGACTGCTCCAGTGTGTCTGACCACACTGAGATCACGCCACGTACACAACGAGATTCTCCCTGGCCAAGGAGAATACAGCATGAGGGGCGCCAGAGGCCCCATGCCGGAAAAAGCTTCACCTGGAGAGTGGAGACTCCCTTCTCAATCCTCAGTATTTTGGAAGAAGGTGGAGTAGGCTCATGCCAGAGCTGTGTTTTAGCACATCTTTTTTAACCCGTGTTCTATCTGCCGAGAATACTCAAGATTTATAATAGGCTCTCCCCGGTCCAGTTATAAGGTGGAGGCTGAGAGTCAGTAAATATTTATTGAATATTATTATCAATTGCTTTCTCTTTGCCAGGGCCTGTTGGGATTATGTCAGCAGTTTTCAACCAAAAAAGGGGCACATACTTTGTTCACCCAAATCACTCCCAGTATCTCAGTGATAAATGTCAAACGCCGCCGTTTGCGACTGTAGAGTCCCTAAACCTGTACAGTGGGTGACACTCACGGCCACCATTAGGAAAGGGGAAATACTGTCAAAGGCTGCCTCGGCTTGCTGAGTTGATAGTCCTTATCAGCCTCCTCCTGTCTCCCAGTTACCGAATTACCATCGGCAACAAGACATGTGTGTTTGAGAAGGAGAATGATCCCACTGTCCTGAGGTCCCCCTCGGCTGGGAAGCTGATGCAGTACACCGTGGCGGACGGGGGCTACGTCGAGGCTGGGAGCAGCTACGCCGAGGTGGAGGTAACCACAGAGCCAGCCCCTGGGGGTGGGGGGTCTGCTGCCAACCTCCCCTCAACCCCCACTCCCCTGGCATTGTCCATATCTGAGCAAACAGGCTACTGTCTGCAGATTCCTAAGAGAGCTAGTCTGGCAGGTTCAGCCCAAATTCCCTGCAGTACTCAAAAGGAAAACCGCAAAAAGTGCACACCTCCCCAGGAATGAGTAAGAACTGATTTATCATAATGAGGGTGATGAATTAAAAGTGTTAAGCCAACACTGCAAAGCTTCACGTGGCAAGTGCTGCTGTGTGCTTTTTAACTATCTTTACTTCTTTTAATCTTCCCACAACCATATGAGGACGCAAATGTGATCCCATTTATGAAGGAACCAGGCCCAGCCAGGTCCTCATAAGTGGGAGCTAAAAAAATAAACAATCAATAAAAAAAGAAAGAAAGATAGAACAATCACAATAATTCATTGAACTTTCAAAAGGAGAGAACAGAACTGAGGCCACCAGAGATGGGAAAGGGGGAGGGGGAGGAGGGTTAGCAAGAAATTGGCAAAGGGCCACAAAATATGATTATATTGTGTAGTGCTGAATGAACTAATTATCCTGATTTGAGCTTCACATATTGCACATAAGTATTGCTGTTCAATGCTGTATCCCATAGAGATGTACAATCAATTACGTTTCAATTAAAAAAAAAAAAGAAAGAAAGAAATCTGCTCAAGGTCACATAGGCCCGGATTCAAACCTGGCCTCCATGCTATGCTGCCAAGGGAAATAATAGTGATAATGGCAATGGAAATACAGCAATAATAGTAGCCAATGTGTAGTGACCTCCTGGCATGTGCTAGGTTGTTCATCTTGTGTAGACCTTATAAGAGCCCTGTGGTGAGACTGTCACTAGTCCCCATTTTACATTTGGGGAAACTGAGGCTCAGAGAGGGGAAGGCACTTTCTGGAAATCACAGAGGTGATGAATCGGGGTCCTGGGATTCCAGCCCAAGCCCTTCTGACTTGGGTGCCCAAGATGTGAACTGTCAAGCAAAGATCCAGCACAGGCCCGACTCTCTGCAGCCAACACGACAGTAACAAAACTGCCGTATGTATTTCCAGGCACTCAGGGAGGCAGATTAAAGGGGCTGATGTCTGTACTGTGAGCAGATTCTTCATTTCACAAAGTGTTCCCCAGAGAGTTTTCTCATCGCCTTTAAAAAAAGCCGTTCACAAAATGTTTGATTTATAAAGCACATTTTAGGAATGTGTATATTAATCACCCTGCATAATATGGTTTAACTGTATTTCTAAGAGCCTTTCCTTTGAAGATAAATGATCAGTTTTCATATCTGTAAAATGGGAATAATAAACACCCGCCTTCCTGCTGGCCTTGCAGATTGAGATAATTCATGAACAGCACTGTGCCTGTTGCCAAGCAGGCTTCCAATAAATTCTATCCTTCCTGCTCAAATGCTGCCCAGGGAGTTATTCTATTTCAATGACACAGTCCCTGCTCCTGAGTCACTCATTCTGAGTCACTCACACAGGCCAGTCCCTCTGAGCTCTGTCTTATTTCTTCTTTCTGCAAAACAGGTGATGAAGATGATCATGACCCTGAACGTGCAGGAAAGTGGCCGGGTGAAGTACATCAAGCGTCCGGGGGCCGTGCTGGAAGCAGGCTGTGTGGTGGCCAGGCTGGAACTGGATGACCCGTCTAAAGTGCACCCGGTATGTGGCACCTCGTCCCATGTGCTCAGGCTGGTGCAGGCGCACTCACAGCTACCGGCTCAGTGAGACAAGTAGACTTGAGGCCCCAGTTCTTCTCCTGCCTCCACTCACCACCTGAAGACTAGGCTCACCCAGCAGCAGGGTGATGATGTGGATATATAGGCGACTGTGCCCGTCTTTCCTCAAATCCCTCTCTGTGGCTCATCATCCCACTCAGAGTAAAACCCAAGTTCTTCTGATGACCTTTAAGACCCCAGATGAACTGTCCCCCGTTTTCTTCTCTGACTTCCAGCTCTATCCCTCTCCCCCTCGCTTAATTGAACCTGCTGGCCCACTCCCACCTGTGGGCTGTTCCCTCTGCCTGGAAGGACCTGCCCCAGGACAGGCATTCGCAGACTCACTCTCTCGCCTCCTGTGAGCTTTTACTCAAATGTCATCCCCTCAGGGAGGCCTTCCGTGTCCTCCCCTTTTTAATAGTCTTTATTTTTTAACACAGTTTTAGATTTACAGAAGAATTATGTAGAGAGTATAGAGAGTTCGCATTTATCCTGCATCCAGTTTCCATATTAACTATTATGAAATTAGTTATTATTATAATTAATTTTCATCAAGTGACTATTATTATTATTATTATTTTTCTTTTTGTCTTTTTTTTTTTCGCGGCTATTGTGAGTAGTGCCGCTGTGATCGTGCATATATGATTTCATTAGTGATTACCTAATGTCCAGGATCCCATCCAGATTAGAACATTGCATATACTTGTACCTCCTTAGGCTCTTCTTTCAACTATGCTTTTTAAAATTGCACACACTCACACACACACCACTTCTCACTCCCTAGCCTCCTCTCCTGCTTTATTTCTCTACCTAGTGTGATCATCTGAGTACATGGATTTCAGTTAATAATAACGTATCAATATTAATTCATTAATTACAACAAATGGTCAGTACTTCCCATCATCAGACGGACGACCTCACTATTGTCTTGTTGGCCTATTGCTTGGCCTCCACGAGTTTGGAAGCACCATGAGAACAGGGCTTTTGTCTTTTTGTTCACTGCCAGATCCCCAGTGCCTTAAACAGTCTTGGTGTGTAGTAGGTGCTCCGTAAATTCTCACTGGGTGAACATGCAGAAGTACAGGAGCCATGGGGGCAGCACACTGTCCTCAGGACACTGGAGGTTGCACCACAGTGTCTGTCATGTGACCCTGAACTCGGCGTCTGGAGGGCATCTCCAATTTAGAATCTTGTTAATTTTTCAGCATTTGTCAAGCTTTGCTATTAGACAGTGAGTCTTTGAGGTCGAGGACTACCTTTCTGTTGTTCGCCTTTGTAACCTTGGTGCTTAGCACAGTGCTTGGGATATAGTGGATGCTCAGGAAAAATGGGTCTTGTTGATGAATGAATGTATCCTCCTAAGCAAGCCATGCATATGGGGAAGTAGCCAGTCATTCATGCATGTATTGTCTTTTTTTCCTAAATTAATTAATACATCTGCTCAGAAAAAAAGTATTTAAAAAAAATCACGAGGTGCTCCGTAAATTCTCACTGGGTGAACATGCAGAAGTACAGGAGCCATGGGGGCAGCACGCTGTCCTCAGGACACTGGAGGTTGCACCACAGTGTCTGTCATGTGACCCTGAACTCGGCGTCTGGAGGGCATCTCCAATTTAGAATCTTGTTAATCTTTCAGCATTTGTCAAGCTTTGCTATTAGACAGTGAGTCTTTGAGGTCGAGGACTACCTTTCTGTTGTTCACCTTTGTAACCTTGGTGCTTAGCACAGTGCTTGGGATATAGTGGATGCTCAGGAAAAATGGGTCTTGTTGATGAATGAATGTATCCTCCTAAGCGAGCCATGCATATGGGGAAGTAGCCAGTCATTCATGCATGTATTGTCTTTTTTTTCCTAAATTAATTAATACATCTGCTCAGAAAAAAAGTATTTAAAAAAAATCACGTTGTCTTTTTTCTCCGTAGTATTCTATTTGTTTTGTTTGTTTCCTTGTCGTTCTTTTCATGATTCTCTTTGGGGAGTTCCCAAAATGAGAAAAAGACTGATCCTTTTTGGGTCCATGGGCAGGTGGGCAGGTCTGTGTGCCTGCATTGAGAGTCCTTTTACCAAATATTTCCTGTTGCTAGGTTAATGAGACAGGATCTGCCACCCAGTCCCTGCAGGTTCATATAAATGCCTATGAGAAAGACAGGCAGAGGATGTAATTTAGCTCTGTAAGTGCAGGAAGAGGGACTGCCTTTGGCCCTGGGCTGTGGGGGCCCAGATGGAGAAACTAGCATCAGATTTCAAAGAAGGAAATTCTGGAGTCTGCTCTTAAAGGGCAAGAGCAGCTTGCAGGTGTGGGGTGGAGGGTGGGCAGGAAAATGAGCATTCCAGGCCAGGAGAACAGCACATCCCAAACCTACTGGGTACCAGTGCCTCAGGCATCGTGGATATTTGTAGAATGAATTAATAGATAAATGGGTACTTTAAGTCAGTGTCGTCCCTCTGGAGAGCTTTTTATTTTTCTATTTGATTATCTAAGGCTACATGTTTATGATTTATAAAAATCAGGTGCATTTGTAGGAGATTTTTATAAGCTTTCATTTTACTAGATGTTTATCTTTGGGATTCAGTAAATAATAAAAATAGAGAAACTAGGGAGGTAATCTTGATTACAGAACAAAGCAAAACAAAAAATCTAACCCCTCCAAAATTGTTTTTCATATGAAATTATGTTCTGTGACATTTGCAAAGGGGGTAATTTGGAAAACCCGCATGGGGTGTGAATTGAGCAATTTTAATTTTCTAATACAATATTTTCCTGTTTTTCTCGGGTGTCATCCTAACTCAGCTGTGTAAGCTGGTAGAAATGCTCCCCCCCCGCCCAAACCCCTACCCCGGTTTCTCTAGTCTTGTTTGAGATTCCGCAGTTTCCTTGACCTCTTGTTCTGGGCATGTCTCATCAGGCTGAGCCATTCACAGGAGAGCTCCCTTCCCAGCAAACTCTGCCCATCCTTGGAGAGAAACTGCACCAGGTTTTCCACAACGTCCTGGAAAACCTGAGCAATGTCATGAGTGGCTACTGTCTGCCAGAGCCTATTTTTAGCATAAAGGTAAGTCACCTGGGTCAGCACATGTATGTAGGTCCGTGTGAAGTTAGAAGAGTTTACTCCATGAGCTCAGACATCTTTACTGAAGTGAAGACTCAGAAAATGGTTAGTCCTCTGTTGTTTTTGTAAAGGATCTGTCCTCAGGAAATTCCTCAGTCCGTGTGAAGTTAGAAGAGTTTACTCCATGAGCTCAGACATCTTTACTGAAGTGAAGACTGAGAAAATGGTTAGTCCTCTGTTGTTTTTGTAAAGGATCTGTCCTCAGGAAATTCCTCAATTTGATCATAAACACTGGTGTACATTTTCTCTTTGGTGATGAGCTGTTGTAAAAGTGACGTGGGTTTTTACTGGTTCAGTTCAGCTCGAGACTGAGAACATTCAAGCAGGAAGTTAAGAAAGAAGCCGGTGTGGGTCACCCCCCTTCACGAGACAGGGAGGAGTCACTTTGTGCAGAAACACATGCCATTTGTCATTCTCCATCCCGGGGTCCCACGATCTACTCTGTAGGGAAACAAGATGTTCTGCTGTTTGCAGAGCTCCTTGAAAGACCCAAGATGCTAAATTTCGCACGACTAGCGATAACACCATGAGCTGCGTCCCGCTCCATCTCAGAATAGCAAGTTATGGTGATGGTAGTGCTGATGGTTGTAATAATGGCCAAGCCTTGCCTAGTATGTACCGTGTGCAAGCTACTCTTCTAAGTACTTAAGATGTATTAAGTCCTTAATCTAGGAGGTAGGAACTGTTGTTATCTCCATTTATGACTGAGGCAAATGAGGCAGAGAGACTAAGAAACTTGGCCTGCTTTACATGTGAAGAAACAAAAATGGGACTTGAACTCGGGCCATCTAACTTCTGAGTCTGTCCTCGTAACCCCTCTGCTATGCTGCCTAATCATGATTGCTAGAATTGCAACCTTTATGTAGTCTTTATACCTGCCAGTATGTGCACCAGTTCACTTTTAAAACTCACAGTCACCCTTGGGGGTTGACACCATTGTCATCCCCATTGAAAGACCATCAGCACTGGCTGCTGCAGGGCGGTGGTTAAGAGTCCCGGCAGCGAAATGACCTGGTTTTGTGTCCCAGTTTTGCTACTTACTAGCTGAGTGACTTTGGATAACTTTATTAACCTCTCTGTGTTTCTGTTTCCTCAACTGCAAAATGGGAATAATTATTGTACCTACTTTGTGGTGTTGTTTCTAAGGATCGAATGAGAAAGGTCTTAGAACACTGTCTGGCACTAAGGTGTTGTCCCAGGACGCTAGCTCATCACAGGACCTTATGTTTTATCCCCACTCCATGCTGGCTTTCTAGATGCACAGAGAGTAGGGGCTTCTCACCGTGGGGAATCTGGGTGTTCCCCTGTGGGTCTAGATCTTCAGCTCAAGTTGTGTTGGGTGTCCCATGGTGGGTGGCGGGGCCACGTCCCTGTGAGGCCGAGGGCTGATGCTGTGGTCCCGCTGCAGCTGAAGGAGTGGGTGCAGAAGCTCATGATGACCCTGCGGCACCCGTCACTGCCGCTTCTGGAGCTGCAGGAGATCATGACTAGTGTGTCGGGCCGCATCCCCGCCCCTGTGGAGAAGTCGGTGCGCAGGGTGATGGCCCAGTATGCCAGCAACATCACCTCAGTGCTCTGCCAGTTCCCCAGCCAGCAGGTACGTGTCCCCAGCCCAGCTCCACTGTGGTGTTCATGCTGGCCCAGCTCTCGGCCAGTCTCCGTGTGCAGCCTCTGATCAAGTTGAGCTTCATGAGACCCAGTTACAGCCCGAAATGTTGGGGACCCAGCTTTTTTGTTTTTGTTTTAGAGCCTTCTCTGCAGAGCATTTTCCCCAAAGCAACAGTTGTTTGGATGAACATAAACAATCATTAGGCCCCATTCCATAAAATTTAGACTCAGCATAAGAGAAAGCAATTGGTGCAAATTGAGTGAGCATTTTCCAGAAAATAAACTGGCTGAAATCATTAGGGGAAATTGCAAAGTTTTTTCTTACTGGTTTGCAGCTCTGATTCTTTCCTTCTGGATTTTGTAAAGGGATAGTCTTGGGTCCTTTGTCCATACAATATATCTGAAGAATGGAAACATTCCAAGGTGATATAAAATATCTCTATTAATTCTACATTGGCCCTGTGTTGTTCCCTTTTGTTGTTGTTGCTTTTGTAGGGCATTGTAAAGGGAATTTGCATTTGGAAAAACCCTTCTGTCTGGTTGGAAGGGCTTTCCACCGTCGTCATTCCCCACATATTCGTTATTAGGGAAGCTAGAAGTCAGTGTAGGTCAGATCATTCCCAGAGGTCAACAACTCTGTGGAAGTTGGAATATTATTCAGCCATAAAAAGGAGTGAAATACTGATCTATGCTACCACATGGATGCACCTGTTATGCTAAGAAGCCAGCCACAAAAGGCCGCATGTTGCATGATTGCATTTGTATGAAATGTCCACGACTGGGAAGTTCATGGAGAAAGAAAATAGATCAGTGGTTGCCAGGGGATGGGGGTGGAGAACTGGGGGGTAGCTGCTAATGGGTACCAGGTTTCTTTTGGGGATGATGAAAACTATCTAAAATTAAATAGTGGTGATGGCTGCATAACTGTGAATATACCACTGAACATATAATTTAAAGAAGGTGGTGGTGGAATATTGTGGTATGTGAGTTATATTTCAAAAATAACAAAAAGAAAACTTTAGAGGACCCCAGTTGAGATAAATACATGTTTGCAACTTTTAGGAATTTGTCATTGGTGCAGGATTTTTTTCCTTTAAAAATATTTTAGTTGCTAAAAGCAATTATCAATGACATTTAATCTAATTATAGAAATAGGACCCCTCCGCACCCAGCACCCTCATTTTTGCTAGGGTTGACATTTCCTTCTCTTGCCCCATAGCGGTCATATCTGCAGAGAGGTATAATCTCAATGTGTGTGTCTCTTTATATGATCGTTGTCATTCTGAGCCCTTGAATAAATTCCTCTAGTAATTCGTTGAGGGGCATGAACTGGGCTGTTTCAGGGTGGCCGGATGGCTTCAAGGCTGGAATTTTCAGTCTTTGAATGAGCCTCAGATGGGACCTTCCTGGGAGGCTGGGGTGGGTCCTTCAGGTGGCTACTGTGTCACGGCTGGATCACGGGGTTGTCCACGGTCAGACCTGTCTTGTTTCCCCATCAGATAGCCACCATCCTGGACTGCCATGCGGCCACCCTGCAGCGCAAGGCCGACCGAGAGGTCTTCTTCATGAACACCCAGAGCATTGTGCAGCTGGTCCAGAGGTGAATCCTGGGCCCTGTGTGGGGTGTGGTTGTTATGCTGAGTCGTCACATGCATTGCACCGGGGTGGCACTCTGGAACTGAGAGAAAGTGCCTTACGGTCCTGGCAGTGCCATTACTAACAGCAGAACCCGGGGCAAGGCACTTCTGTGGATCTCAGTTTGCAAGCTGGTAAAATGGGAATAAAAACACTTCACAAGATAAGTCATTTGGAATTATAAACGGATTAATTTTTGTAAAGTGCTGACACATAGTGACTACTCACTAGGTGATAGCTTGGATTATGAGGCAATGGGACGAAATGGCTTTATGTAGGATAAAGGACTATACAGATGATGTTATTGTGGTTTTGGGGATTATTGCAAATGAAAGTTGATGAATAATTTGTATTTTATATCAAGCAGTTATTGAGCATGGGTAGTCTGCCGCAGAACTATTCTGATGATAAAAAGATTTTTTGCCATTTTTATGAAAAATCCACCTAGCAAGAAAACTTTGCTTAGAAATACAGAATTGAAGCATTCTCAGATTTGAACCAATCAATTCAGTGCATGTTTTCAATGTGCCAGAAACTATCATAGGTGCACAGAATTTGGGACGCTTCAAGGAGTTCCTGGTTAATGTGGACTCAGATTGACAATACAGGATTGCAGCTGACGAAAGAGATTTAGTGTGGATTCCCCACAAAGTGAAAGTTTCACAGCCACGGGCTAGGAGGGGAGTCCTTCCTCCAAAACTTCAACTGCTAACCTTAAACCTATCCTATAAGCTTCAGAGACACACCTAGAAGAAATGAACAAATGATAATTTAATCGAATTTCCTAGCAAATTTTTGTGTGCTGTACATAAATATCAAAGCTCTGTCCTGTCGTGTGCATGCATGCGTGTGTGTGTGTGTGTGTGTGTGTGTGTGTTTGTGGGTTAAAATCACATTTGGGTTAGTGAGTGTTAGTTTCTTGTTCTGTTTTGATGACGTTTGGTGATGCTGAGGTTCAGCTGGTTTCTACTTCCCTAAAACTCAGTGTCTCATATCCTAAGAACTTGATTACCTGTGTTCAGAAATATTTTACAAGAGGAAATGTTTGGGGGAACATCAGGTTAAAATTTTGTTTCGGAAGGGAAGTGAAATTCATACAGGGACCTTTCAGTTAGTCTTTTTAAAACTGTCTTGATACATTGGATGGTTAATTGAAAACTTGTTTTTAATCGTTAAAGTCTGATAAAATTGGCTACCCCTTTCAGCATCCCAACTCTTAAGTTTCCTTCCTTCTCTCTGGGGCCAGGCAGGCATTGTACCAAGACTCAGGCTTGGGTTCCACCCCAACCTGGCCTCTGGTTTGATGTGGGATATTGGACAAGTCACAGTTCTCTTTGACCTGCAGAGTTAGAGAAAATGACCCAACTCCATGTCCCTCTCAGGCCTGAGGAATTGAGGGCACAGCCTCCAGATACTTTATTACTGTTTCCTCCTGTTTAAAGTCATAAAAGCCCTGGCTGAGGCACTCAGGCGCACAAGGCAGTGGAGGTGACACTGACGGTGGCCTTCCCTTCCTCAGATACTTTATTACTGTTTCCTCCTGTTTAAAGTCATAAAAGCCCTGGCTGAGGCACTCAGGTGCACAAGGCAGTGGAGGTGACACTGACGGTGGCCTTCCCTTCCTCCCCAGATACCGCAGCGGGACCCGCGGCTATATGAAAACCGTGGTATTGGATCTCCTGAGAAGATATTTGCAGGTCGAGCACCATTTCCAACAAGGCAAGAGATGCTACTGCCACCGCTAGGGGCACTGGTGACAAGCCCAAGCCCATGGGGCAGGGGGAGTGGGAAGAAGCCGGGCCTTACCCCCATGTGGTCTTTGTCTCCCCTGGTAGCCCACTACGACAAGTGTGTGATCAACCTCCGGGAGCAGTTCAAGCCAGACATGTCCCAGGTGCTGGACTGCATCTTCTCCCATGCACAGGTGGCCAAGAAGAACCAGCTGGTCATCATGCTGATCGTAAGCAGGAAGGGTGCCCTCCACCCAGGATGCGGGTGGGTCGGGGGTCCTCAGACTTTTTCTAGAAAGGGTCAGTATGTAAATATTTTAGACTTGCAGGTTGTATGGTCTCTGTCCTGACCACTTGACACTGCTTGGGTACAATGTAAGAGAACATTGGGCATGGCTGTGCTCCAGTAGTAAAGTTTTGTTTATAAAAACAGGTAGTGGATGGGATTTGTCAGCCCCTGGGGAGATCATGACTAACACTCACAAAGCACTGACTCTGTGCCAGGCACTCTTGCAGTGCTTTACAAATAAACATTAACTCATTTAATTCTCTTAACAACCTTAGGAGGTGGGTACTGTTCTCATCTCCCTTTGGCAGAGCATAGAGACGTGAAACCACTTGTCCAGGGGCACCCAGCATATAAGTGCAGAGCTAGGATTTGAACCCATGGCTTTAGGGTCATGAGCCACTAGTCAAGGGATATTAGATTCCAAGTCTTGTGGTGGGTCTTTCATTTTGCCTTTTTTGGAGTAGTGTGGAATTTCCACATTCTTATTTC
Organism: Galeopterus variegatus; assembly: GCF_000696425.1. Lineage (NCBI taxonomy): Eukaryota > Metazoa > Chordata > Mammalia > Dermoptera > Cynocephalidae > Galeopterus > Galeopterus variegatus. The sequence goes on along the minus strand of NW_007726640.1, from coordinate 129,201 downwards.
TCTTTCTATTAGATAACAACGAGCAGTCTTTGGTAACATAAGAAGTATTTCCTTGATGTCCCTGATGACTGACTTGGAAAATGTAGGATCAGCAGAGTGGGAGAGACTTGGACTTGGCTTATAGCAGGAAGGGGTCAGCAATTTTATCTGTAAAGGGCCAGTTAGTAAACATTTTTGGCCGTGGCCACACAGCCTCTGTTACAACTGCTCAGCTCTGTTGTAGCCTGAAAACAGCTGTAGACAATATGTCAGTGAATGGGCATAGCTGTGTTTCTATAAAACTTTATATACAGAAATAGGCAATGGGCTGAATTTGGCCCATGGGCTTATAGGATAGTTAACACCCTAACAAGGTGTATTCATGAATGTTGGTATTTTTGTTAAGAATCGTTTTAAAATATCCTCATGCAGCAGCTTCTGATCCTACCTTCACAGGAGAATCACCTGGGCATGGGGGGAGGTGTCTTTTAAAAATGCAGATGCCCAGGCCTGCCTAGGTCAGTTAGATCAGAGTTTCTAGGGGTGGGGCCCAATCATTAGTACTTTCGAAAGGTTCCCCAATGGGAAGCTTAAACACGGACTGTATATTAGATAATATTATTGGCTTAATGTTCTACTTCCTTGGTGGAAGGAAGTTGGTTCTATAGTTAGGTGGGAGAGTATCTTTTTTCTCAAAGAGATAACATGCTAAAAGTGAAAACGATTATGGTGTCTGCAACTGACTTCCAAAAAAAGTGTGCTAATTAGAGAAAAATCAAATGGGATAATACAGTGAAAGTTTAACAGTTGGCGAATCTAGGTGATTGGTATGGAGGTTTCCAACACACTGATCTTCAATGCTTCTGCAGTTTTGAAATTTTTTAAAATTAATTTTGGGGGGAGCGCTCCCCAAGTGATTGCAGCGATCTAGGTGATTGGTATGGAGGTTTCCAACACACTGATCTTCAATGCTTCTGCAGTTTTGAAGTTTTTTAAAATTAATTTTGGGGGGAGCGCTCCCCAAGTGATTGCAGCATGCAGCCAGGACTGGTAACTTATGCCCCAGGTGATATCTACACTTTGTGGAAATTCCATTGCTAAAATAACATAACCCTTTCAACACACTTCCTTTGGATGGAGTTTTTTGAGTTTGTGTCTGTAAAGCAAGGTGCGCCTATAACCTATTATAGTCGCTCGCCATTCAGAGAAAGGCTGGGGGTCAGATCTGTGGATTTTTCTGGTGTTTATTACTCTTTGTGCATATATTCACTCTCTTGTGGGCATGAAGTTACTAAAAATCATGTACACCAGAGGACAGGCTGGAGAAGATGGTGGAATGACCCCCCAGTTCAGAGAACTTGCTTGGGGCTTCTTGGCAAAGGAGACTAAAAATGTTGTATTAGGTGGTTTGGGGATTATGTGTGAGGTTTGTTATTCTTCTCGCTTTCTAAATGGTTCCATTTGTCAGAAAATAGTGAGTTCTTTGCGCCTGATTGTATTTGGTACTTAGGGGTTTCAGCAAATACTTTGGAATTGAATGATTACTTTGCAATGAAAATTTTTTTGTGGCTTTAAGGGGACCTAGTTTCTGAATATCATTCAGTAGTTATAGGACTTTGTTAGTGACTAAGAAAACAAAACATGATACTATGAACCGAAATATATGAGATGAGACCACCTCACACAAGGTAACTACACATAAAAACGATATTTTGGACTTTTATATGCAGAAGGTGATGGCCAGATTTTTAAAATGTTCACACAAACCTCTCTTGAGTCTTCCACCTCTTAGAAAACTGCCAGCCTGCTCGTTGGACAGTGTCTGAGCTGTCCTGTCCTTGGAGCCACAAGCCGGGTGGCATGGTGAGACTAATGCCACCATCATTTGATAATTCAAAGCAAATCAGAATTTGGGAGGGAGAGAAGATTTAGAATAGTTTCCTGCGCAGTTTCTTCAGCATTGACATGCTTGTGTGTTTGTATATGAAACATGAATATGTTAAACATTTTTCTGATTATAAAAACAGTGTTATATGATTATAAGTGGGAAAATGCAGAAACACATGTAGAAGAAATGACTCACGTGCCCACCGTCTGGTGACTTCTTGGACAACAGTCTTGGCTGATGCAGGAGGTGGGGACATGCTGCTCAGGAACATCACGTTCCAGCACTCATTGATCTGTCTTCAGTGGGTATTTAGGGAGCACGTGCTCTGAGCCATTCCCAAGCTCCTCTGCATTTAGGGCATAAGAGCAGATGCAAAGATGAGTCGCACACAGCACTGGCCTCCAGCAGAAAGGTCCCTCGCTCAGAAGTGGAGAAAAGGGGAGCACACAATAACCATCATTCCTCCTGCTCTCCTGCAGGATTCAACTCCAGGTCCCTCTCCTCCGCAACTGTGATCCCCTTAAGTCAGGCAGCAGTTCACAGGGGAAAGAGCAAGAGGGCTCAGAGACAGAATAGGCCTGTGTTTGAATCTGGCTTTGCCTTGCATGTGCTTGGTGGCCTTGGGGCAAGGTGTATTGCCTTTTTGAGCCTCAGTTTCCTCATCTGTAAAATGGAGATCATGATAGTAACTCCTCAGAGGGCTAGAAGAATTTGAGGAAGTGTATGTAAAGGGTCCAGCTGTTTGCTGGGCACATAGTAGGCACCTAATAATTGCTAGCTATTAATGGTAATACAGGCAGGGACTTAATTGTACTTTTCTTCTTACAAGGTGTTTAGGGCATGTTTGGGGGTGGATGAATGGGTGAATGAATGAATGAGGAGGGTGCGTGGTAGAAGGTGGCAAGGGTGTGCATCTCAAGCTGTGGCAGGTGTGTTCAGGGTGCTGAGCAGGTGTCTGGTTTGCTGGGGCAGCTGCACCCCCTGGCTGAGGTAAGGGCTGGCATGTTTCCCTCTGGTGGAGAAAAGCCATTTGAATTCTGTTTTTGTCCCCCAAAGGATGAGCTTTGTGGCCCAGACCCTTCCTTGTCGGAGGAGCTGACCTCCATCCTCAATGAGCTCACTCAGCTGAGCAAAAGTGAGCACTGCAAAGTGGCCCTCAGAGCCAGACAGGTGAGGTCACGAAGCGCAGTCGGCACTGTGTGTGGTCCTCGGGATGTTCAGGCCCCTGCCGTGCATGGCCCTCCTGCTGCGGTCTCCTGTCCCACTCCTATCCTTCTTCAGGGTGAGGACCGCTCACCGTGGCCCTCTGTCCCATCCCCTGCAGGTCCTGATCGCCTCCCACCTCCCATCCTATGAGCTGCGGCACAACCAGGTAGAGTCCATTTTCCTGTCTGCCATCGACATGTACGGCCACCAGTTCTGCCCAGAAAACCTCAAGGTGAGGCCAGCTCCTTCCTTCCACCTTCCACAGAACACACATCATGGCCCAGAAGGGGGACTTGGGGGAAACAGGCTCCCCTTGCCCTCGAGGTGCTTGCAGTCTGGGGCAGGGCACAGTCGCAAATACAGATGGTTTGGTCCAGGGGGCATTTGGGGAGGCTCTAGAGGGACAGTGTGGAACCCAGTCCTGCAGGATGGACAGTGGGACAGGCAGTGAGGGCTCGCCTGGTTGGTGCGATTTTAGAAATTCAGCAGCGATGGGGCATATTTAGAAGTGGTGAGCCCTCACCTGGCCGACTCAGGATTTCGTCTTCCGAGTCCCCCCGCCCTGTCTCTGGCTCAGCATCTGAAACTGGGAGCCTCGCCCTGGAAGCAGCATCCCAGGGTTTCTTCACTGTCCGATCTTCCCTGATTGAACAAGGGGTGGAACCCCGTGCACTGGGGACACTGGCTGCGTTTAGTGATAGGAACACGACCAACTTCTCCTCCCTGTTCCCACCTCCCTCACTCATCCGACTGGTGCTCAAAACTGGCTCTCATTTACTTTCCCTTTTTTCTTCTTTCCACTTGCCGTAGAAATTAATCCTTTCAGAAACGACCATATTTGACGTCCTGCCCACATTCTTCTATCATGCCAACAAGGTCGTGTGCATGGCATCCTTGGAGGTAAGTAGGAGAGGCCCATGTCACAGCGACAGTACTGAACATGCCACACACGTGATCTTTTTCTCTCCACAAGGCAGGTGCCCTTCCTAGCCTGTCTTACAGAGGAAGGAACTGAGGCTCAGAGAGGTGAAGTGACTTGCTCAAGGTCACACAGCTAGGAAGGGCAGAACCAGGATTCACACTGGGTCTGTCTTATTCCAGAGTCCATGCTGGAAACCACTGCTGTCTCATGGGTCATTCCAGCCTCCTCCAGGCAGGGCACAGATCAATACTAATTCCCAAGAGCCGAGTCCAAGGCACCACATCCAAACTTTCCAATTCAGGTGCATTAAATATCCTTGGAAGACTTTTCTGCTTGGAACTACAAGAGCTGGAAGTTGCCTAGTGATGACTTAAGGTGACCACCCATGTGAGGGGACAGAGAAGGGTGTGACCAGCAGCAAAACCTAGATTAGAGCCAGGTGGTTTTGCCCCTGCTCCAGTCTTCCTCAGTTCAGGGGCTATCAGGTGTTTTGTTAGTTTCAGGAGATCAGGGTTTTTAATCTGGTCTTTTAAGATCCTCTTAAGAAAACAGGAGACTATGTCTTGTGTTTTCACATGGCTGTCTTACCCTGGATTGCTTCCTCATTTCTTCACCCCCTCAGCTCACAGTCTCAGGCCCCTGTGGCCCCTTCTACCTCTTCTGCATCTTTTAGACCCTGTGGGTTACCCGTCTGGATGCCAGAAGGTCGACTGGGTCTTCATGGAGACCCTTTTGGGCTGTAAGCATGTTACAGTCATGGGGGTCTCCTGGGCCTGCATTTTTACCCTCTTTGTAGGTTTCAACTTTGGAAGAATCCTTCTCAGACCTCAGTGTTTCCAACAGTGAGACCCAATAGGACTCTTCAGTAGTGACTTTTTAAAGTGCTAAATCCTATTTATATCTATTAGAATTTTTCTAGGATGCTTTTATACATTGCATCACTATCTGACAATTTTACTGAACATGATTCATCCTTTTCTTCATGACCCAAGATGAGCATTGTGAACGTAAGATTTTGACTCAGCCTCTTGAGATAATAGAGTTCTGTCTCTGCCCTAAATGTATGAAGGGTCCCCAAGACCACCCCTGGGTTGGGTGATTTGCTAGGAGAACACACAGGACTCAGTATGTAGTTGTACTCACAGCTATGATTTATCCCAGTGCAAGGATGCAAGACATAATCAGCAAAGGGAAAAGGCACGAGGGGTGAAGTCTGGAGGAAACCTAGGCACATGCTTCCAGGGGCCTGTCCCAGTGGAGTCACACAGGACAGGTTTAATTCCTCCAGCAATGAGTTATGACAATACATGTGACAGAAGCTTATGAGACTCAGTGCTTAGGATTCTTAGCGGGGGCTGGTCACATGGACATCCTCTGCTTAGCATGTACCAAATTCTAACCTCTGAGACAGAAAGTAGATGTTCAGCATAAACCACATTGTTTGCACGAACACTTTAGGCCTCTCATCAGGAAATGGTGGGAACCCTCCCCAAATCCAGCTTCCCCAGGGCTGGCCAAGAACCAACCTTGAAGCAGATCTTCAAAGGATAGCAATTAGGCCAGCTACGTAACCCTTTTTGGGCAATCCCCACATTTCTGTTCTGTTGAAAAACTTGCAGAGTGCAAGCTCTAGAACCATGTTGTCCAGCATGGCAGCCATTGGCCAATAATCAGTGAGCACTTGAAATGCAGCTTAATCTGAATTGAGCTGTGCTCTGAGGTAAAATACACACTCGATTCCAAAGACTTAGTATGGAGAAAAGAATACACAGTATCTCAATCTCTTATGTTGATTACGTGTTGAAATGATGATATTGGGGGTAAAATAAAACATATTATTAAAATTCTTTTTACCTGTTACCTTTTTTCTAAGTGGCTGCTACAAAACTTAAAATTACACACATGGATTGTGTTGCATTTCTATTGGACAGCACTGCTCTAAAGCAGGGGTCAGTAAACTACAGCCTATTGGCCAGATTTGGCCTACTGCTTGTTTTTGTAAATAAAGTTTTATTGGAACACAGCCACGCCCATTCATTTAAGTATTGTCTGTGGCTGTTTCTGTGCTGTAACAGCAGAATCGAGTAGTTGCGACAGAAACAATATGTCCCGCAAAACCTAAAATATTTACTGTCTGGCTCTTTACAGAACAAGTTTATCAACCCCTGCTTTAGAGTTTAGAGAGTGGATTTTGTGTAACTAGTAGCATTCTGAAATGTGAGCAAATTTGCTCTTATCTGCTGCCTAGAGATCCGTTAGAGGTCACTTCTGGTATCCCTTCAGCCTGAGTTTTCTCAGGCTTTGGAGATCCTCTGTGTGCCCTCTGAGAGAATGTCCATCGTGCTTTCTGCCTCATCAGGTTTATGTGCGGCGGGGCTACATCGCCTATGAGTTAAACAGCCTGCAGCACCGGCAGCTCCCGGATGGCACGTGCGTGGTGGAATTCCAGTTTATGCTGCCGTCCTCCCACCCGAACCGGTAAGGAGTGGTACACACCTGGGGATGGCCCTGGTTTCTTTTCTCCCTGAGCACTGTAGTGCTGTCTCTGGAAGGGCTCAGCAAACATGTCTGGGAATGCTGCTGGGGAGACATCAGGGATGCAACTTCCCTTCGTGGAATCTCCCCACTGCTCCATTCTCATCTGTAAAATAGAGATAATCCAGTGCCTTCCTTCCACCCCTGCACTGTCCAGTACCGTAGCCACTACGCACATGTGCCTGTTTAAATTAGAATAAATGAAAATAAAATAAAGACTTCAGCTCCTCAGCCATACCAGCTGTATTTAAAGTGCTCAGAAGGCATGTGGCTCGTGGCTGCCATATTGGACAGTGCAGTTCTAGAACATTCCATCATTGCAGAATGTTCCAACGGACAGTGCTGCCTAGACCATTGTGAAGAGTATATGAGATAGGTCACATAGAGCGCTTAGGACAGTGCCTGGCATGAAGAAAGTTGTTGAATGTTAGTGATGCCTGTGATGACTATGACTGATACTGTCATTGCTGTCCAGTGCTGTGCCCTTGACCAGGCTCTGACAGGCCACACTCTGTTGCTTTCAGCCCTCAACATCTTTGGCCAAAAATGTGTTCTCATCCTCCTTTTGCAGATGAGAGTCCTGGGGCCCTCACTGAACGTGGGCTGAGCTGCTCATTCACATGGTGTAGGGATTTGAGTGCAGGTTGCTCTCTGTCCTCAGAGTTCTTGGAACAGCACTCAAGGGCCCTCTGAGCCAGGGGCACACCTGTGGGTCTGTCCGTGTCCACTGTAGTCTGTCATCCCAAACCGTTGTTCAGTGGATCCCACCTGTGCTCACCTGTGGACATCTGATGTGTCCACGGTGCTCGCTCATGGTCTCTTTTCTAATCAATCTTATTTCAGGACCTGAAGCTCCATTCTGGTCAGGTAGAGTGTGGTGCTCACGTCTCCCTGGGATTCAAAGTGCTTTTTTTTTTTTTTTTTTTTTTTTTTTT